>NC_051057.1:10332729-10387729 GCF_904848185.1 Acanthopagrus latus | reverse complement strand
TATATACATATATATATATACATATATATATATACATATATATATATACATATATATATATATATATATATATACATATATATATATACATATATATATATATATATATATATATATATATATATATATATATATATATATATATATATATATATATATATAGCCGAGGAGTTTGAAAGATGAGCTGCAACTTGAGAAAAATCAATGCAAATATACAAATATATGGAAGTGTGCATATTTATGATAACTCTGCCTTCTGCTCATATATAGCCAACTAATTCAACTAATAATAAATTCATCTTAGTTTACATTTTCTGGCTTAAATTACCGGGGGGGGGTGGCTTATTTATATGTCTTACTGGCATGTAAACAACAGGGTAACTGAAACAGCAGATACCATTATATATCAAAAATCACAAAAGGTATGTATCTCTGTCTTTAATGTTGGTGCTCAGGTTATTTTAAAATCATTATTCATCTATAATAATGTATGTTATGTAATGTATTGAAACTTCAACACAAACCCAGGAAGGGAATCTATAAACTTCCCCTGAAAAGTTTAATCTGGAACTCTGGTAGAGTAAACAAAATGAATTGGGAATGGTCAAAAGTGTCTTTTTTTCCCAGTGTGCTCTGTTTCCCTGGCCGTTTCCCCCCAGGGTTGTGTTCTTACGCAATCAGCTGCCTGAGGGAGTCAGAGGGATGCTGAATTTATATGAACCTGACTCTTTGACATCATGGCAATATTTATGCAGAACACAAAAACACACATGTATCAAACACAAATGTATCAAATTTGTACCAACTTTCCAAAAAACTTTTACTCAGGATTTTTATTTACAGGGAGACAACGCCTGTATGACAGCGAATGTGAGGGGACAGTGATTTAGTGAGAGGAGAGGTGCTGATACTGAGCTCAAGTTTTGAGCTGTTAGCATAAAATTCTAAATTAGCATGCTATTGGCATACATCTCCTCTCCTCCATCCCTCCCTCCTTCATCTTTGCTCCCTTTTCTGTTAAGAGCTCTCATTCCCTCATCTGAAAATAATTTTGGCAGCAGAAAGGTCAGACTTACAAACGGGGAACATAATGAAATATTCTAAAGGGGTTTCATGGCTGTGTCTAATATGCTTATTCATGCTGTAATATGACAAAAGGGGTCCCAGGAAGTGTAATACTAATGCTTGACCCAAGTCTCTGTTGCAAATCTAAGTCTCTAAGAGGACTTCTTGTGACCATGAAGAGGAAGAATCTATTTGTCAGACATGTAAACACACCCAAAATGTGTCCTAGGCATTTAACCCATCACCAGCTGCACATTCTAAGTATACACATACACACACAAGCTAGGAGCAGTGGGCTGCTATGTCAGCACCCGGGGAGCACACATAGGGGGTTCAGTGCCTTGCTCCGGGGCACCTCGGCAGTAACCTAGAAAGTGGACTGGCACCTGTTCAGCTACCAGTCCACTTCCATATTGTGGTTTGTAGCTGGACTTGAACCGGCCACCCTCCAGTCCCCAAGCCAAGTCTCTACTGACTGAGTACTGAATATGTGTGGGTGAAGGTGTGTTGCCAAGAGTTCTGGTGATGTGTCTGTTATATCAAGCCCTCAGGAATTATCATTGCTGTGTGTATCAGTGCAGTATGTGACAGTGTGCATGTTGTGCAGTGTTTTACCGGGATCTCACATCGTTATGTCATGTGTCTGTATGTACAGAGTGTGTGTAAAGCCTGCTGCAAATTCTGTGTTATTTTTCATGTAACACCATCGATGTGTGTGTGTACTTGGGCAGTTATCTGTGTGTGTAATTTTGCCTACAACCTCAGTGTTGTTCCAATCCACCCAGCTGATAAATGCACACCGCAGCAGGGGGAACACTGTTCTTTTCCAGTAACATCACTCCACAGAACTGAGGAGAAAACACCCAGGGTGTGTGTGTCGCAGAGTGTGTGTCTATGTAGGTGTGGTGAAAGTATATAATGGTGCAGTCAGCGTTAGTGTCATGAAGGACCCAGAACGTGTTCCATCATGCTCTAAGAATATACACTTGTGTGTCGGTGGGGAGTACAGGCTCACACACATATAAAAATAAGATTCACAACTGATATACAGTCTTGCGCATGTTTCACAAATTCAGGGTCCCACATTCACATAATTCATTTTTAAGGTGAGTGTTGAAGGACACACATAAGCACATATACACGTACAGAAAACAATATCCTGTCTGCCCAAAAACCAAACCAAGATGGGAACACTGTGATAACCCGTCTATACAACACCACACACACACAGAAAACAGGGTGTGCACATACCTGATGCTGCTCATGCTGCCTGCCTCTGATCCCAGCTTGCATCTCTCCAGCTGGGTGGCTACAATCTGACGCTCAGCCTCAAGTTCCCTGGTCAGGCGCTCAAACTGAAGCTCCTGAAATAAGGACAAAGACAAAATGTATGTTAGACTAGGTAAGAGAGAGCAAGCGTGTAAGAGGCAGAACTGAGATTTTATGTTAGGAAGCTCCTCAGAATGCAAGTTCTGCTAAAGGTTCTTTACTTTCTCAAAAATCTTTTTGTTCTTTTCCCATCGGTTATTGGTCATTGGACTTTAGTGGAGGAGGTGGGATATTCAAGTAGTTAAAACCATAAATATTCTTTTTAAACGAGTGATAGTAACCTTTAAGAGCCAGCTGATATAATGGGAAGAGTATTTCCATGTGAATAATAAATTGCTTTAGCAAGGCAGCCTACTTGTCATAGGAGAAGTAAAGCATTGTCAGCCGCAGGTCATGGAAACAGCTTAGGGCTAGAAGACAGCTTTGCGACAGTTAAAATGAAGTGTGATCATTAACATGAGCATGATTGACAGGTGAGAAAAGGCGTGAGGCAGAGTGACTGGTTGAAAGTGTTCTAAATATGTACACAAAAAAGACCTTTAATCCTATCCACTGTGTGGTGCAGGAAGGGTGTCAACTAGAGCAGTTGAAGTACTCAACAAAAAACTAGGTTACAAACTGTATCAAATTTTTCTAACGAAGATATTTGTGGAGTCCCTTCATGAAATGCGTAACCCAGATGAATTGTTTTCCTGCTTCGTTCTACAAAGAAAGGTGTTTACGGAAAAGTGACACAGAAAAAAGCAGTATGACATTTAATTCAACACATTTACTGGCTCAATTCTCTTTTAAAATCAAAGATAACTTGTGAGTGATGGAATCTATGGCACTTAGATTTAACAAATCACATAGTAAACTGTATGCAACAAGGGAGGATAATACACACTGTGGACTACAGGTCACTGCAACACAAAGAACATCAGAAATGGCTTTCAAATTCACAAATTATGTAGTTCTACTAAAGGCAGGGAACACACTGGCCCAACTGTGGACGTTGTCTGCTCCGATGCAACATGCAAAGTCTGAGGAGGTTGGCTGCTGGCCGCCTGAGCCACTGGGCTCTTTGATTGGTTGTGTGCTAGCTGTACACATCTTAACATCTTAAAGGCCAATAAAACATGGTACTGTCCATCTGCATGCATCTATCAATTCTTTTATGCACTGCTATAGTCTGGCAAGTTACATGTTACTGTCACATTACAACAATGCCAAACACTGGGGAGCTGCTTGCTTGAGGCTGCATAGATGACAGATTCAAAGGTAAGGCATAAGTGTGTCCCTTTCAGTCTGATTACCCATGAATGCATTGCTCTTAATCCAACACTATTAGTGTGTGTGTGTGTGTGTGTGTGTGTGTGTGTGTGTGTGTGTGCGTGCGTGCGTGCGTGCGTGTGTGTGTGTGCGCGCTGATGCATTGGCTATTTAAGTGGCTTACTGACAGTTCCATATCAATCATCAAGCTATGAGCCAGACAGATGAGATTTCAAACCAGAAATCAATTTAAGTATGTGAATGCATGAGTGTGTGTGTTGCATTTTAACTGCATGGAAGTGGATCAATAGTGCAGTGAACTCAACCCCATCTAAAATATTGTGTATGTATGACTGATTGCATGTGTGTGCGAGACCCAGGGGGGAGGGAGGCGTGTGAGCAGGACATGGAGAGTGCGTGCTGGTTCAATTGGTTTTCTCGAAGCCATTTGAAGTGCTGAATGACTTGATCCCCAGTCGCTATCACAAGTCTCAAATCTCAATCCCCTCTCCATCCCAACACTACAGAGCACAATGCAATTCATCTCCCTCACCCCTTTTGCACGCACGCTTAGAGCAACCAGTTGCTCATGAATATGCACTCTTTATTCCCTCTTCTCTCTCCTACACACATCTATGTCGTTGCTTTCTCCCTCTTTTCTCTTCCTCTTTCTCGATCATATACACACACATCCACTTAAGTGCCAAAAGCAAGCCCCTGACACATACATATGTAGCATAAGAAGCAGTAGTTCATTGATCTCTCAGTAGGAAATTTTCCTTATCTGTGAGGCATTAACACATACTTTATGATCTATGGAAACGTGTCAGTATACTGGCTCATATGCTGTAAGCACACATAGAAAAACCTGTGCCATCACACCACTAGCCAGACACAATTCCACCTTTTTCTCTCAAGCTTCTTTCTGTTTACTCAGCCTCTCCTTGCTTTTCCCATTCACAGCTCTGCATCGTGTCAGCAGTCTCCCCTTCTCGAGATTTTGCTTGCTCTACCTGTGACAAGATAAATCTCATACATGTGAACAACAAAGTAGCAGGTTCAGCCACCCCTATGATTTGCAAAGCAGGGTGACGCTAGGAATTTGAGCAGGGTCTATTAAACCCTCTGGACCCGTAATACTAAATTATAGCTTTGTTTTACAGTGAGGTGCCTCGCTTCAAAGCCCCACTCGGCTCCCCACAGCAGACTGCTTTGTCACCTTGTTTGCCACAGCTGCAACTGCTTTAAATCCTCAAGGTATAAAAATGCAAATCCCTGCACCTAAAGTAGCATTATGCTAATTGATGATGTATAATGCCCCAACGGTAAAGTATCTTAAATGCCTTCTAAGGTAACATGGTAATGCTTGAACACCAAAACAGATGGGAAACCTGTATTTGATAAATTATGCATCACCCTTTGTCACACGTTTTACTTATTCCAACACCTTTGCCTAAGGTAGGGGTTTGCTGTTGATATGTTACCATAAATAATGCCTATGAGGTTGAACTGATACTGACAAACACTGTCAAATGCACATTTATGAACTGGCCAAGGTATAGTATCAGCAATTCAACCAGATGAGTGAGTTTAACTGACTTATTCAATTATATGCAGCTGTGGATTCTGAATAGCTGAAACTAAAAGATGGTAAAGTCTCACATCTGAAGCCATCATAGCTAATGCAGAACAGGATGCTTCATTCAGTAGTTCTGTAGCTTTGTGTTTTATCTATAATTAAGGATGCTAAAAGATCCTCCCCCTAATGGAATTTGGAAACCTGCACCGCTGTCTTATGAGTTATGAACAGCAGTAAAGAGATAAAAATAGCTGCTATCACAAAACACTGCCATACAGTAATTACACATGAGAAATCTTTGAGAAATGATTGGTAACTTAAATAACTTAAGTTACTTAAAAGAAAGTCTGTAATTTTTTTCAGAACTTAGTTGGCTGAGTTATGTTTTCAGTACAGCACACAACCGCAATACAACAATTACAATTACATATGCAAGTAATCGTCCTTACCATGGTGTAAAATGTTTTGAATTTCAAACTCGATAAGAACAGTGCAACAATTCTGATCGTTGCTAAGATCGTATGTGATCTTATCTGCATACAAATCAAAACATGAAATTTGTCACACCTTCTATTTTGGTGCATATTTCATGAAATCCCTGTTGATTTCAACAGTTGTAACTTAATTACCAAACAATCTGTTTTGTATATAGCAGAATATTTTACCTTGATTCGTGCATAGTTCAACAGATCCAAAAGTGATGAGCTGGGAGTTTCAGCAGGCGCTCCTTGTGCTTTGTTGTGTGTTTCTATCAAAATGCACAAGGTGTTGGATTCCACTATCTTGTGCATGTGTTGTATTTGTGTGTCACCTCCTCCCTCTCAGGATATGAATAGGAGGCAGAACGCAGCACCTGCACTCAGCCACAAAGGTCTCTATGGCAACTGTAGATTCCCATCCACCACCCCAGCATTATATATTAGGTCCTGACTCCTCCCACACACAGTCACTGCCCTTTCACATACCTATGCTGCTCTTACAGAGGTGTCTACATATGTACTTGAGTCTTTCTCCTACAAAAGCAGAGGGTGTGGGCTGGTGGCTAGCCACAACTGCTTTAGAGTGAAATAATGTATATTGTCTACTACTCTATGTGTAGTGTACTCTGTGTGGATGCTGATATTGATGTACAACAGCGAAGAACACTAACAATAGTAGTATAATATAATAGTACACTGATTAAGTACAAACTTAAGGAGCTTTATTTTTCTCTTTCTATAAACATATGCACCAAAATCCATTTGTACTTTGGTTTTCTGAAATGTAACTGTATCAACAATGGTAGAACCCACACAAACTGTGTGTGCTTCGAACACGCTTTCTTCTGGTTACGAGAGGTGACAGTTTTTGGAACATTCTTACTCCTTTTGAGTTATTTACCGGTGGTTTGATCTGACACTGTTTTACAGTGCTCCCTGGGTGCCAAAGTCAACATCAGACAGAGAAAACAATTTACCAACACCTGGTGTCTCCACAGGTTTCTTGGTGAGCAATATTTACTTCACTTTCGTCCATTTCAGTTTCACCTCAGCAATCATTTCCATTTAATTTTCAAGAATGTTTCATTAGACAATTAATGCTAATTAGACAGCTGCACAGAAAGGAAAACAATGGTGCAGCTCTGTGGACCTCCAGCTCTTGCTGTTTGTGTTACAACAAACACAGAGTTGCACTTGAAATATAAACTGGAATAGAAAATAATGATACATAAGCTCAAACAAGTCAATCCCACATGCATTTACAGTATCAACTAATACACTGTATATTGTATATGGGCACTTATTGTATATGCAAACTTGTGGCCAAGCAGATCTGTAGTTGTATATGCACCTGTATATGCTCAAATAAAATCCTCCGCTTCATTGTCTTTCCGCAAGGCAATAAACCAGACCTGCTCCACAGACACAATACAGAGCTGATATCTGACCTCCCAGTGGAGGAGGACAACAGAAAAGGAAATCCCCCTACAGGGATCCAGGGAGCATCATATTATCAAAGACTAAAGCATCTGGGCCAAGTTTCACTGAAATAAAAAATAAGCAGAGAATGAAATGAAATAGTAAAGAAAAAAAAAAACAACAAAAAAAAAACAGCAATTTCCTTCAAAATCCTATGTTAACTTGGCAGCACTGAAATTACTATGGAAAGCTTTTTGTGACTTTTGAAATTGGTAAATGGTACAAAAATGGCACAAAGTTCTTACATACAATTAGACAAATTGGTGAGGAAATGAAGACCAAAGAGCTCCTTCACAATTACACTTGATTTTAAGTCATCAATAAAAGTAGATATTTCACTCCTTGATCATCATCTTCTCTTATATGACAATGTTTGGATGAGTTTTTCAAAGTAAAACATAAGCAACACCTTACAATAAACAAGCAATAAATATAGGGCCAGTGGGCCATGTGTAAGAGTTTTAAGTGGGCTACATAGCAGCTATGGTCTAATTTAGATTAACCACTGTTCAAGAACCAACAGCAGTATAGTTCTTTCTCCGCTTAAGCTTAATTTTCCCACATGCCACCATAAAGACTCTCTGTGCTGTCTGTGCGTGCTTGTCTGTGTGTGTCTAGAGATAAGGCCCAATCATTATAAAGTGGCCTATGGGCAGCTATCAACAGTGCTGTTTTTGGACGGGAGACAAAAGGCTATCAAATAGAGCTATGACCTTCTAGTTGAGAAGTAACACTCTCTCGCTCTTTCATTCTTTCTCTCGCTTTCCTCAATCAGAGAAGAGGAATGAAAAAAACTAGAGATGGGATGAGTGGAATGAAGGAGTGTGAATGGGAGCTGGTAAAAAGGTCACTCTCCTCTACTCCCTCACTCCCATGCATATTGAAATTGCCCACATAGTTGCAATCTCTCCTCTTACTCCTTTCTAAACTCACAGCTGAAGTTCACGTAACTGATGTACGGTTCCAATTTAGCAGAGATTCATTTGTCGGCCCCTCCGTGCCCCATCTGCCTTTCTTGTCTGTCACTTTAATGAGAGTGAAAAGTCAGCCACAAGTCAGCAGAGGAACAGCAAGGAGGGTGGGAGAGAACAAGAACTGTAGGGCAGGAAAAAGGAGACAGCAAGGAAGAACGAAAGAGGACACTGAGATGTCTCTGTCGATGAAAGTCACATGAGATGATGGCTGAGGGAGGGTTACCTGATCCACTCCCTCTGAGTGTGCAGAAGACAGAACAGGAAAAGGAGAAAGAGAAGAAAGGAAAACTGATTACCAAAATACCCTGATCATGTTAATGCCTTTTTTCCCCCTCAACATTGGTATTGTATGTCTGAGTGTGAACATGTGAAGGTTTACTGTTACCTGCCATGGGGCATGTCTGCTTCTGTTCTTGTAATTCAACTATGTGAGAACAAACACCTGGTTGCAGACTTTTGAGAAAGGCTGTTTTTTGTGTAAAGTCACTCAAATTAGGTTTTGCTTTAAAGATGAGTCCTGTTCATTGCAAGATAATGACGAGATGGAAAAAAACCTTGATCGGTCATATGATGGAACTGTTCCTGTATAATGTACTCAGAATCGCTATATCTGTATCACTCTAACCAGTTACAGTAGCCATTACACATTTCACTTTAGTTTTCTCCTCCAAATAAGAGAATCCACAATGAAAGAAGCACAAATTAACCAACAAAACAACTGATTTTAGATAATGTACTTGGTGTTAAGATTAGTGTAAGGAATACAAGTAAAGGATGTACAGCCAGTGTGTGGTCCTAATATAGAGTTAAGGACAAAAATGTGTGTTTGAGTGCATACTGTGTTTATCACCGCTCGTGTGTGCATCTGTGTGTCAGTGTGTATGCAGGTGCACTTGCCATCTGGCAAATGGTGATAGTAGACAAGAAATATTACACAGTGTGGTCCGGCTTCATTCTGCATCAACTTTGCTTATTAACATCTATCTTTTTCCATAACATGTGATTCATTGTTGTTGTTACACCAGAGCTGCTAGTCCTTCCTATCCCTGTGATGACTGGCCTTTTGTCTATCAGCCTGCTTTAACACAATTTAATTTACATTAACTGCAATACCTGAGGGGCGTTCTTTAATGTGATTATGGTTAGGACAGTAATGCAATGGACAGCATATCAGTACTGATAATATTAGTAAGGACTTCCCATGAAGGGTTATGGCTCATAAACAATATAAAACAACAACTATGCTACTTCTGCTTTTACTGATCCGACTACCACTACTACTACCAATAACAACAATAACAAAGAGGGGAAAAGGAAAAGTCAAAGCTGCTCTCATGGAACATCAAACAATCAATGCATTTATGTTTTGACCTCATAACACTAACTAGTTTAATTAACTACTGCAGAGGAGGCAAATAAATAACATTAGGACACTGCTCTGATGGTCTCATTAATCCTGGTTAGTGTACTCACAAATGGAGGGAAGAAATAACATCAATAAGAAGAAATCATAGATGAATTCTTTGGGATATTACTAATGACGTCTTCCATAACATCTGTTCAAAGTAAACAGAAAAGGTGAAGATTGAGGAAGGAGATGTAAACTGTAATTGTTTAGTCTGTAATAAGAAAGTGTGGTTGGTATTACAGAAAATGAAAATCTATCTTTTATAATTATTTGACAGAATTTTGAAAAAACAAGAAGTCTGCGTTGCTAAACCACAAAATACATTATCTGTCAATTCACTCGCCAATGACACATATTTTGGTGAGGCTAAAACAACATGGCAAATAAGGGTGGGTAGTCAGACAAGTTTATATTTTGATTTATCATCGTCCATAATCTACATTTTTTTTTCAAACTACACATAACCTTACTAAGCCACAGGTGAGCGCTGTGTGGACAAACCAATAGAGTGATGCAGCCAACAAGATCGATGTGCTCATAGGATGGATTTCTTTACTTTCTTGAGTGATGTATTGTAAATAAAGCAATGTGAGCTATAGTAAGCAGCCAGGTGGATGAGGAACTTGTGGCAATAAAGAAATATACTGAATGCAATATTGGGGTGCAATTGCACAAATTAATAACTTCATAGGCTATTGTGAATTTGGCTGTCTAGAGGGCAGTCTGAAGTGCATTACAGTTTAGGTCTTGGATCGAGGCTGTGATTAAAAATATCATGATATCATTTTTGAGGCAGATCGACCTGGGGATATTAATTCAAGACATTTAAGTGGGAATACTGAGCAAATATCACAATTTTTAGACGTGAGGAATTAACGTGTAGTGATTTGATGATCTGTGAATAAAGGCTATGTTTTGTGGCAAAATACAACCAAATGAAATAAATGACTAAATGAGGGAAGCAAATAGACTCACTGTATAACAGCAACTGTCACATCCAATCCTAAGAGGTGACAGGAAGCTTTTAAAGAACACAACAAACACTTCAATACTCTTCAAGACAAAATTATCATCTTATTCCTGTAATTTTCACAGCCAAGTTCATTGGTATTGAAATGTCTGGTGAGGCAAGGCCGAACAGTATCAAGATAGAAGTGCTGAAGCTGCTCCACTGGCAATAATCTAAGTATCGCTTTATGGATAAAGCAACATTACCCAAGGAAGAGTGTGAAACTGGCAGTAACACAAAGAAATAAAGTGTTTTCAGTGTCAGAGCTAAAATGCATTATTCCAATCTCTCTAAAAAACCTCAGTTGTAGTTGTGTTGTCAATAAAGTGACTTGGAGTTTGTGAGCTGATAAGATTCACTGATTCTTTTTTTCGGAAGATGGAGTCAATGATGTATGGAAAAGTGACTTAGCTCAAATCATAGAGGAAATCCCTGTCAATTCTAGTTTGGGGTAGATTCTCGCTTAATTGACTCTAGGGGAGAATGAAGGGGCATCTAGAGAACAGCATCGGAGAACACATTTTACTGTACACGGAGCTATTTAAAAAGGTCCTCTGTCATATTTTGGGATAGATGAGTCTCCCTCTTTTATAACTGATGCTCATTTAAATTCTGTCTGGCGTGGACAGCTTTGGAGCCAATTATTACCATCTGAATTTTGTGACTCATTATACTGGCAGTGTGTTTTGCTAAGGAGGTAGCTGACAGGAAGTTTTGGCAAGATTCAGCTTCTACATATCTTTTAGAAGATTACAACATACCCGCAGTTGAAGGAATTTTATGTGATTTATTCAATGTCTTCTGCATCAAATGATCTACAAACTGTCATATGAAAACCATAATGTTTTTTCTAGGTAATTTCCAGGTATTAAAAGTTGTAAAACAACGTCATTTATTCCCAAAGGAGAACTTGTAATCCTTACTCAAAGCAGTGGAGAAAACTACAGAACCACTTCACATGATATGCTCTGAGTTTAGAGTATTTTTAGTTCTATTCAAACTTTCAGTGCGAGTCCTGGGAGTGATTCTGGGTTGTTTGATAAATATGAGCTCAGGATTAAAATATCTCTGGTCCAGGCAAAGAGGAATTCAGGAAAACAGCTTCAAAGAAAGCCAAATCAAAACGTCACATCACTGAACAGTCAAAAATAAGCTATTCATGAGGCAGGGGGCATGCTGAAAATATTTACCATAATTTTATGAATCAAACCTCCAAACTCTGGTCAAGTTCTGAGTGAACCACTGTCAATGACCAGTGGAAGCAGCTGTATCTGTTTAGATTTTGGATTCTAATGCTCCTTTAAAAAACTGCACAGACCTGAGACGTATGGCTGCCAACAGCTGGGCCATAACAGCTTTATATGCATTATAAATATTCAACACACAAACACAGCAATACTCTGACAGATCTCTCCCTCGTTAAATAATTTAAGGGCTTAGTGGGCAAAATGAAATCATCTCTCTCTCTCAGTCTCTAGTTTAGCTCCCTCACTCTGTCACTCTATCAATCCCTCCTTGTTCCAGAATCTCTCTCTCTCTCTCTCTCTCTCTTTCTGTGTGTGCATGTGTGTGTGTGTGTGTATGCATGAGCACACAAGTTTACTGTATGTGTTTGTGAGTTTGGGTTTGTGCACTACAAACTAGTGAACCCTGCGTCAGCCTGTTTGACACACACGCACATGGTCATATATTAGCATAGCATTGGTCTGTCAATGTTACATAAGACAAGAGCAACAACAACAAAAAGGGAATACCATAAAAAAGAAAGGCAAATTTGGCCATGGTAGGATGGGCAAAGACGATATTTTTTATCCAATACAGCTTCTGCAGTATACCCAATTTTTTAGCGATGTTCGAAAATATTAATACACCCTAGACTTTATCATAATGTGATTGTCATATCATGTTATACGAATGACAATGCTTGTGTGTCTTATGATATATTACAGGCTATCGTATCCATTTAGAATATGAGGTTGGAAATTCTAATGTCTTTACATGATGCATATAACATATACAAGTGACCTTGTTGTCGTTGCACACACTTAAGTTGACACACTTTGTAAGTGTTTCACTTGCAGAATCAAATCTTTTGTCAGTCCTACCTGATTGCGCCTGTTGTTCGCGCAGAAACTATGGCCTTGAAAGTCTGGTACTCACATACACAAAAGACTATTGTCAAACGTCTGTAGGAGCAGACACGTACTTCTAATTGGCAGCCCCTGAAAATTGCCTGTCTTTGTTAATGTCATTTGGATCAGCGTATTTTGCCCAGCGTATTTTGCCCAGCTCCTCAATGTCTGTGTGAGTGTTCACTGGTGCATGTTTGATCGAACGTGTGTGAACCTGTTGGTGAAGTGCAACAGTGACTAACTCCTTCATGATTAACTGTCTGGAGTAACAGATTGTTTAGTTTTGACATGCGGAACACAAACTAATCTCTAACTCTCTCACGGTAAATACTGAGAAAAAGTTCTACTGTATTTCACTTGTGATGAATTGTCTAATTAGTGTGCGTTGTAAGGGGAAGGCTATTCACTACACGGTCCCAATTGTAAATACTTTCATCCCCTTTTCTCTCGTTTGCTTGCTCTCTGTTTAATAGACAATCTAATAATATCCACACAGACACGCAGACAGGAGCAAACATAATATTGCAGCCCCTTGATAAAACTCTGTACAGTATGTGCACTTGCACTTGAAATACAAAACTACACACATGCAGTGCAGTGCTATAAAAGCAGTAATTAATGCTAAATAAGATCTAAATGTACAGATGAGTTGAGCTCTACAACTTTCAGTAACTTGCCTAAACTACAGGATTTATGGTGAGGTACACTGATTAAATAAAATGAAGAAACCGCTTCTTTCATTTCCATGGCATTTATTAAGACCACATTTATTAGTGGACTGAGGAAATGTCACTTGCGAGAGAAGCCCAAGGCACTGTCCATGCTATTTCTCCCATAGGTTGACATCGCTATCCAACAGCCTGATGGACTGTAGGTGGAACTTCCTATCCAAAAAAAGAAATCAATGTTTCCGTTTTGTTTTTTTTCTTTTCCCATCTGGTTCTTCTTTTTCAAGTTCATGACAAGAACAGACGATCAAAGTTTGGATCTGGAACCTGCTGTCTCATAATGAACACAAATCTAACCTGTCACACTGAGCAGACAGTATGCTCTGATGAAGTCTTGCAGAATGAATGCTTTGCCAGTGAATGTGAAAGCTGCACTGATTTAAGTGTGTAGGTGTTCTTCCTCGATAAGAGTTTTTTTTAGGACTCCAAAACCTTAACAAAGCTCAGGCAGGGTATAAGAAGTTTTGTATAAGAAATAAACTTTAAAAAGCACATACAACAATAGATCAAGGTCTTAAAAAATTATATTAAATGCAACTGTGAAATTCCACTGATAATTAAGTGTTGATTTCAGTAATTGCTATCGACTATTGACTATTGATGTTTTTCGTCTTTTTAAATGATATTAATCATTGGATGAATTCCTCCAATGGCTTTGTTTGAAAAAAGATAATGTCCAATTAGTCATCCTTTTTAAAGCACGTCAGTTGCTTTGTCTTCAACAATCTTGTAGACCTTGGTGGATAAGTACTTTACGGTAAATCAAAGGTCAAAGTCAATGTGAACTTTATTGTCAATTAGTAATTAGTGCGATAAGAACACAGAGGATCAAAATTGTGCTTCCCCATACTTCAAATGTGCAAGTAATATTATATTATATAACACACAACATAAACACAACATAAACATAATAGCACACAGACATAAACAAATAATGAAAACATATACAGGCAGACAGTGAATGTATACTGTAAATCTAGTCTATCATCTTGACTTTTTTTTCAATCTGGCTAAATCAGGTCTAAAACATTTGACAAAACCCAAAGGAATGTGTGTTTGTTTTGTATGCATGTATACGTGTTGGCTGTTGGCTCCATGACAATGTGGAAGATGGGTTCAGTGAGTAGGGGTTTGGCCACGGACAAAATGTCACTTGGAAAATGTCACTGCCTAAATGCCATTACAGCTTTATGTGTGTGTGTGTGTGTGTGTGTGTGTGTGGGCGGGTGCACATTCACACACACCCTCATAGCACACCCAACAAGCAGGTGTCTACAAGCTATCTACAAACTTGGGGTTGCTTAGTTGGCAGCATCACATTGTCTGGCAATGTAACGATGTACTAATGGTTAAGTGTTTTCCAAATTTACTGATGAATCTGCAGTGCTGTGTATTTTTGGCAGAGAGGCACAACATCTGGCTTTAATTGACATCTTGTTGAGTTCATGTATTGCACATTTTGGCATGCATTTTGAATAAGTACCCAGAAAGAATCGTTAATTTGTTATTTTTGTGGTTATCTTTTCTGTGTCTGGATATTAGAATTTCATTGTGCCACATAGAAAATAGGTTAAAGTAGATACTGTAAGTATGTGATCGTAATAATAATTTGAGAACGGAAATACTGAGAGTGATTTTGTGCGTAAAATGGAAATGTTCCATTTGATATTCAAGAGACAATTTATTCGCTCCGTTACGGATTGTGGTGGATTTAAGATTAGAGATGGCTTGTGATCAAAAAGCTGCAACTTTGAGTTTCAGACCAGCTGGGAAATTCTGGGCAAGTAAAGCGAATGTGTAAACACTCTCCCTACTCTCAACACTTACTGGCAGTGTGCCTTTGAGCAGGGCACTCTGTCTGTTGGCTCCAGTGGAGCAGCAGTATAGCTGAAGACTGTGGCTACACTGGGCAGCTGCCAGGTGAGACCGAAAGTGCAAGTGCATGAATATGAAGTAGGGGGATGCTGAAAAAGACCCAACATGCTCAGCAAAACCTTTCCATGAACAATGGATTAAAAACAAACACTTTTTCACCTAGCAAGTGTCTTCCCTGCCTCCTTTGTCAGCTCTTTCCCCTCCTGCCCTCTATCTCCACCACATGATGTGACAGGGGACTCCAGAGAGGCCCCAAAGGTCATCCGTCCGCTGGCAATCACAAACACTTGTTTTGATAGATTAGCCTGTGCAAGCACACGCAAACCCAATGCATGCTCACAAAGACCTGGGCAGACATATACAGACAGAGTCGCAAGTGCTTGCTCCAGCAATACACACACTCACACAGGTCTAACACACAAAAATAAACACTGTTTAAAGCAAAGAGAGACAGAATTTCTGCTGAAATTATAAAAGCAAAAAAGTGTTCCATCTAACTTTGAACAGAGTCTAAGTAGACAAGACAATTGGTCTATCTGCTGACAAGCAAAGTTGCAGACATAAGTGCAGCTACAGATAATGAACTTGAAGGCTCATACATTCCGTTTCTCTCTTTTATAGCAACAGCAGGTGACCACTATTCCATGTAAAGGATCTGAAGATTAGAAAAAGAGAAACTAAGTAAAAGGGATGTAAGGGGAATAAAGGAACATGTTGGACATGTGTCTGTTAATACTGTCCTCTCAAAAAGGTAAAAATAAAGAGTAAGAGCGCGCGCGCACACACACACACACACACACACACACACACAAACACACACACACACAAACACACAGGTGAAAAAATAAAAAGTATGAGCACTTGGACAGTGGTTCATCCTTACAGCACTGTTGTGATGTTGGTTTTAAAAAGCAGTGAAAGGGGAACAGGTTACTGACTTCTGAATAGTGGCTAGCTGTTTCATTTCTATGTGTGCCTATGTCTGTATAATCCCATAAGTGTACAAGAGTTTCTTTGTGGGTTCCTAAGTCTGGCTAAGTGGTGTATGTGTCTGCAATTTGAAGTATAATGTATACTGTATGTTTGTCTTCTGCAGTGTAGAGTACCGTCTAGTGGTGCATATACTGTATATAAGCATTTGCATGAACATCTGAATAGTACGTGTGAGTATCTGTGTGTGTGTGAAGGTACATGTAAGCATTTGAGTGTGGTTGACTGCGTGTTTATGACAGTTCCATATGTAAGTCCCTCAGCTTAAACTAGAATGACAAGCATGACAATGATAAAATCGCAGACAGTCCCTTCGGCACAGTTTTCTGTGACGGGCAAATGGTTTAACAAGCTTCCCTGCCAGCTCTTTTCTTTGGAGTTCATTCATAACATTAAAATGAAACTTTCACAAGTCCAACAAAGCAGAATTGTGCAGTCTAATTAATGTGAAGTGAATCAACACACACAGGAAGCGTTTTTTGGCAAAACGTTCCTTATATTGCTTCTGTTGAACCCTCAGCACCTTCTTCTACCTTCTCTGCTCCATATCAAGATAACATGATGACTGCACATGCTAGTGATCATTACAGTAAAATGTCAAGTGCTTTTTTTCATTTGGAGAATAGGCACCACGTGAGGAGCAGTCGATTGTATGTCAACAAAAATGTCACTGATATCAAGCTTTTATCCTCCACAGGCTCCATTTGACCGTCATCTCATTTCCTTTTTAACGACAACGATGGCAGGGAGCCACTTCACACAATGGTGGCTTTTGTTGTTTTTATTTGAAATGCATTTAAATAGAACATTATCATTAGATTAACGCAGCAATTTAACTGCAACCAAAGGTGTTTGCTCTATGTGATAAACATACTGCACCATTATCATTCAATAATTCAGACATTTTACATGTTCATGAAATCATCAGAAATACAGCATCTACGGAGAATATTCACCTTGTGAATTCATTTTAATGTGTGTCTGCAGGCCCGCAGTGCAAACTTCATGATTTGAGCCTTATAGTGTTTTCCTGGCAATGTAATACCATTTAGTTTTACAAAACTGAATGGGGAATCAGATTAACTGCTTGTTTTCTGTGAATCCGAAGCTATGATGATTCACCGCCATGAGAGGCATTATTTTTCTGCTGGGACACAGCTCTGAACAGATTGCCATTTGCCATCACATGAACAGGCTCTCATAAATCTGCAACAGTCTGCCACTGCCCTCACACATCTCTAAATCAAACAAATTAAATATATCAAGAGATTTATTGTTGCTTTTAAACAAACTCAGATGAGCTTACTAGCAGGCACTGACAGGCGGGTGTGTTTGGGGCCTTGAGATAACCTGAGTAGGATGTGGGTGTGAGAAAATGGAGGCGTAAGAAAGGCTTGATTATGGATCTCATCCACAGTGAGGTGTTTGGAGAGATTATACTATGTATCAATCAAAAAAGCCCCTGTAGATTCACAAACAATTCACCATAAGAATTAGCTTAATAACTACTAAGAAGATTGAATAATTGAAAGATGTAAGCACTATCATTCTGGGCCTCCCCACTATAAGATAATGATAACTATTAGTAGAGCTTAGACAGGAGCTTGACAACATGGTGATTTTTAGGGATGCATCATGGATTCATTGGCCAATATTCAACTTACTGATGACTACTGCTATGCTATGCCACTGACCTACTGTCAAATAAGATGCCATTCACAGGTAGTAATCAATTGAAGTGTCACATCAATGATTTTACATGTCATATATAACTATATATTCTTTTTTCTCATGTGAAAGAAGGTTACATTAAAGGTTGTTTTACAAATCAGAATTATTGAATTTTTACTCTTCAAAAGATTTCCATTTTTTCCTGATATGACAAAGATGGAACATTAATAAAAATGAAAACAAAACAAAAATTAAAAAGTGAAAAGAACATCTACATCACCTTTACCTTTAATATTAATTTTAAACATAGTTATCAGTTTGGCACTTCACGACTGGTGCTTTGGACTGCTGTATCAGTATATTATTCTCCCACTTTCTCCTCGTTTGATATAAACACTACATTCAAAGATATGTATATATGTATATATACACACACACAGTATTTACTGTAAAACCATATACACATACACACACCTCTCCATATATTCCATTTGTTGACTAGATCTTTCGCCTTTGAGTGGATTGCCTTATTTGTGGGTTGTGTGCACAAACAAAGATGTAATCTCTGAAGGCAAACAGAGAGCTGGCGACTTCACTGCTAATTGGCAACAGAGAGACTGTCACTGAATGGAAGAAGACCACTGTAGCCACATCATCTCATTAGAAGGAGAAAGAGACGGGGGGGCTGAGGAGAGAGGAGAGGGGGGTTAAGCTAAGGAGAGACAGGGAATGAGATAGCTGGGAAAATCTACATGCAAATTAAAGGCACACAAACCCTCCCAAACACATGCAAGTCCTGCATAGAAATACATAATTAGTCTGTAAATCAACGAGTGAATTTGCATGTGTTTCAGTCAAAGTATGAATCATGACAAATGTTCTTTTTTCCTCCATACTGACTTGATACCACATACAAAACATGTGTATCTCTGTTGTCTCTGTTTTGTTTTTGTGAAAAAAAGCTGAAATTGTCAGAGCTTAAATAATAAAACTGATGTAAGAGAATATCCCCATTGATCACCCCTGCACCTGTAAACTGGTCTTAAGAATAGTTACATACACTCGATGTCAGTTTTGTGTAGACAAAAAAATAACTATCAAGCGATTGATTTTAACTTTGTTGATGTGATGAGGTTTATATCAGATCGGATCAAATTCAATATTGGTACTTTGAGAAAATTCTTTGTGGGCTCTAATATCTCTCTCATGGATTTATGAATTGTAGCCCTGAGTCAACACAGGTGGCAAACTAGGCAGAGAATCCAGTACTGTCAAACATCCAAGGTAAGAAAAATCAAGATTTTGAATTGTCTTCACGCTGTCACAGTCAGATATCTTCTCAAAATCCAAGAGGTAGGTATCTGTTTTAGGTTGCAGTCTGGTTGATTGAATTTACACCTAAAAGGACTGTACTATAAGGTATCACGTACATCTATTCTGTGCACACAGAATGCAAGTCTGTCCATCCTGAGAGAGTGAGGCAAATTTGTGATGGGGACTTGTTTCATACTTTGTTGATTTTCATCACAGGGCAAAGGTCTGTGGATCACAGCACTGTCTGGATCACTTTAATGCAAGTGACAATGACACGTTTCACACTATGACACTATTCATAAAATATTGGCTTGATTTTGTGTGCAAGCCAACCAACTAACACCCATACTGTCTATGCACTGCCTACATCTGACTGTTTATTTTTCTTGCTAGATTTGTGAAATGACATGCACAGGCCTCTATGGAGTAGTTGGCTCAACTTTGCTGCATTATCAGACTGAGTGTGACTCCAGAGTATTTTTGCCCATATTTGACAAATCTGTGTGTGTGTGTGTGTGAACGCACGCATTGTGTGTATTTCTGTGCATGAGCCTGAGAAGAGTGAAAGGAGGTTGTTGACTGTCAAATTTTCTTTCCCCCTGGCAAAGCATCATTAGGTAGAAACATGGCTCCCGGCCCCCCTCTGAGCAAGATGAAGGCTATGAGGGACTGATGTGAGGAGGGAAAGAAGGAGACATGGAAAGAATGTTAAAATAAGGAGAGTAAAGGGGATGAAAAGCTTCGGCTGATGGTTATGTACACATATGACATGCGAGAAAGAAAAATACCAAAGAAAGTTATAAAGATTAGGAGCTGGGAAGATAGGGTAAAGGAGTGAGTAGAGAGAGAGAGAAAAATGATTCTTGTAATTAAATTCTGAATCAAACCTTTGATTGTTTAATAATGTGACTTGTCTGTTTTGCAACTTATGCTTTCTGAAAAGAAACAACACCTTTCAGTTGGCAGCACACAGTTGGATAAACGGAATAAACAGACAGCTAATGTTTTGTCAGAAGTGTGTATTTGTGTATGTCTGAGCATATTGCTGTTGTGAGGGGACATTTAAACATTCTGAGCTACAATATCCCACAAATAAGCCCTGTTTTTAGCTTAACGACCATCCAGTTTTTAGATTATCCAAAAGATTTTGAAAGTTCTTATCAGGCCCAACATACTTTAATGTACATGTATCCATATTTACATGTTTGAGTATTCCTGTGTGCAGTATGCATGTGAATGTGTACGTGTGTGCTGTGCACATACGTGTGCATGTGTGTGCAGCATCTTGCCTTAACACTGTCACCCACTAAGAGGGTTGTTCATGGTGGAGGTTACCAACAGTGCAAATCTCTGTCAGTAATCATGGGGGGCTTGATGACTCACTGTCATCACTTTGATGCACAGCTTCACATTGCTTCTGCCTTTCTGTTACTCTGGGAAGAAGTAAAGGCACAAATAATCAAGGAGCGAAAGGAGAACAGAACAAGACTACTCACCATACACAACAGATTACGGGGAGATGAGGGGATTTGAGAGATGAAGAGGAGAGAAAAGGATGGAGAGATGGCTAGAGAGAGAGAATTGGAGGGGTGAAGGACGGACGATAAAGAATGTCTGCTTTAGATGCAGTTTGTCCCTTAGATTTGTCATCTGACACCATCCCTCACACTCAGCACTTTTAGCGGAGAGGGACTGCTGAGTGCTTCCCCTCGAGAGGTGTGGAGAGCAAACATAGACACACACACACACAAACACACAAATGCACAGGTAGCATCTTCACAATGTTGAACAAAAGTTTCAGGTTGAGTTGTTTTTAAAGATATGGAATTGCCTCTGTTTAAATGTATGAAAGCGTATTTGCGTCTTATGAAATTCTGTCCGTAGTACCCAATTTATTAAATACAATGAAAACATAATGACCAAAACATAATGTTTTATTCATTATATGGCCAAAGTGCTTCTCAGAAAGAGGTCATTTAAACTAGGCGTGGGAAAAATAATCCATTCTTAGATGCATTGCAATGCAGACATGGATGATTCTGAATCAATTTACAAATGTCAAAAATTGATTTTCTAAATGTTAATTGACTACGTAATGTTGATGGAACGCAAGAGGCAGAACTTGTGAGTGCAACGCCCGGACACTCGATGGCATACACACAACAAAAAAACATGAGATGCCTGAGCACAACATTCAACCGGTACCCTCTGCTTTAAAAGCAAGCATGTGGCATTTTGGCTTCCATGATGTTGAAGGGGAAAAGGACCTGGACAAGAACCACACCATATGCAAGTTGTGTCTAACTAAACTAAGATATTTTGGAAACACGACAAACACGAGAAACCACATTAAACGTTTCCACCCAGAGGTGGAAGAAAAACAGTTGGTTGTAGTTACTTCCAACCAGAGGACCATCGAGTAAAAGATATCAAATTTTCCACCCAACTTGGAAAGGGCGAAGCGAATTACAAACTCACAGCAATCCCAACACCAAAAAAGTCAAGGAATATGATTTATCAATATGATTTAATTGCGGCCTTTTTCATATTTTTTGTATGAGAGCTGCTTTTTGTATTGTTTAGCTGTGACATCAATATGCTGAAAACAGATCTGCAGGTTAACCCTGAGTCTTAAGTAGGTTTACTGTACTGCCCTCCACAGAGTCAATCAGTGCAGCCGCATAGAAAAGGTGACACCACATTTTGGCTTCTCCTTTCTGCAGATGTTTAAGTGCCAAAACCTTTTTTGAATGAAAACTGTTTTTAGTCTATGTCTATGTCTATGAGTCTATGCTCAGGATTTTGTTTAAAAGTCTTGGACTTTTTCTTATTTATTTGTGAACAAGGGCTGCTTTTTAAGTCATTAGTTACTCAGAAAATGCTGAAGTCCACAAACATTATTTTTTGTATTAAAGCTACAGGTATAGGATTCTATATTTTTGAATCAAAGCTGTGATTTTGGTACAGCAAGATGTTCTGGGGTTTTTTTGTCTGAACAATGATTTTGCTCATTGTAAATAACAGGAGGATATGTTGGTTAGAAGTCTATTATTTTTTATGTTAGTGATTCAAAATTTGCTGAAGCTGTATTCATTTACTACATGTATGCAGCTACAGGCATTATTTTCTCTTCCTGCTAGTTCTTTGCAAAGCTGGGATGTTTGCTGGCAAATGTAACCTTCCAGTTGACTGGCCCCATTTCTTTCACTTGTTTGATTAATTAAATAAATTGGAAGTTAATCAAGTATGGATAATTTCAAATGCATTGCTTTGAAAGTACCAAGTAGTCACACAGTGAGAAAAAAAATCCTGTATAGCAAAAAAAGATGCATTAAGATGCATCGATAATGATTTCATAATCGCATCGCAGCCCTCTGAATCGTAATCGAATTGTGAGGTGCCTAAAGATTCCCATCCCTAATGTGAACTGCAAGACTTTGATTGAAAGCCAAAGTTCAAGACACTATCTGCCAAGACAAAACATGAAACATCTGTATGCAAACAAGCAGCCATAATGAGATCCATGCTCCTCAGCTAAGGCATGAAAAAACACTAAATCTTTAGAAAGAGACCCAAAAAAACACAATCAGCTGGGGGATATATCCTGCCAGACATAACCATGTCAGGATGCTTAAGAAATGGAGTTGAAAGAACACAGAAGGGAAAATAGAAATATTCTTATGCACAAACAAAATAACATAAAAAGATATATACAGTATATCCTTGATGTAAAGTATGAAATACTAATCACCTCTTGCAAACTTGTATCTCATCCCTCACCTCGAGGTACCAGAACCAAGAACCAGCAAGAACCAGCAAGAGAGACAAGATAGAGAGGAGCCGTATCAAGGTGTCTAAATAAACTCATCTAATCACTTTGTTTTATGACTTCTAATATATCTTGTGACTTAATTTTGTGATTATGGCATTATTGATCAAAGCTGTCAGAAGCCTCCAGGAAAACTGCAGTTTGAACACTTCCTCGACCACCAGCCTCTTGTGGGAAGGTGAGCCGCGAAACCGCTTCATATACTTTGGTTCTTTAGCAGTCTCTCTGCAATCTAGTTTGTTCAAACAGTTCAGCCTGTGAGGAAAAATCCTCTCTAAATTAAAACGTGAAGGAATGGGTATTGACGGAAGCAAGTTAATCCTGCTGTGAATAGGGACAGGAGTGGGCTTTGGAAAATATAAATAATATTTGCAAAATTAAGACACAGTCCAGTGTATACACAGTAGACGAAAAGTACACAGTGTATACACACCCACACAGACACATACCCCAATCAACACAGCGTAAAGGAATAAAAAATATGCATTCTAACATTAGAATGTCTGCATATGTAGGCACAGACCAACAGAGATAGAAATACTCGGCAAAACATCAGTACAGAAATAAGGAAGTATGTATGCTGCAGATAGATACATGTACACAAAAAGATGCACACACTAACAAGCACACTCTGAAAAACTGATGCAAGGCTCTCTCAGGTGATGTGTTTTTTCATGTTACTCTCTTCTCCTGTGTCTTTTTAAAATGTAGTATCCTAAAGCTTTATGAAATAGAATAACATTATGAGCTTCAAGCATGCTCTATAAGATAAAAAAAAACTGAGAAAACAGAAGACAATGCAATAAATCAGTTTTATTCTGAGAGGATGGTTGAGGCTGGTTCTGTGTGCTGGGTTATTACTTTGCAAACCCATGCAGCTAATATATGGAATGGGTTGAGACAGTTGGAGTAAGATCAATGATGTTTTATTGAAATGTCACAGTGAGATGTGAATATGGACACACTCTCTGAGGAGAGGTGTAAGATGGCGCGTCTTAATTGTGCGTGTCTATACGTACACCAATGTTGTGTGCATGTCTCGGCAAAGTGAAATTTGCACGAGTCATAGTGATGGTGATGATGGAATCTTAAATCAAGATGACAGGAATACAACATATCTAGAAAAAGTATGATATACAGTATATTTGCTTCAGGCCTGAACCTGGTCTACTACTGTCCCTCTGGTTCAAAATAACACGATTGTTTATGCTGCCCTGGGGAAAAGCATCTCTGTTTCCTTCTCCTAATGGTTATATTCAACTATGCTCAATCCTCCAAGTCTGAAGCCTGGAAATACTTCTCTCTGGACATCATAAACTATATACTATATCTCATAACACCAATATAGCAAGGAAAAAACATGTCGAGGAGAATTCATTTGTGATCTACCCTGTTTTTTCTTGAGGAGCCATGCCTACTATAGATAATCTTACATTCTTTTCGCTTTCTGTTCTGTTATCTTCTGATCTTTAGTGTTGCTATTTTGGTTCATTTGATTTGTTCTGAAATATTTTATGGGTAAAGAGCTCGATTTTCAAATGTATGAATGCTGTACCAGAAGAATCTTAATCCTGTCACCGCACAACCTGGAGCAAAGGCAAAAGCAGGATGAATATATCTATCACTAAGCATAAGGTAATAAATTTGCATAAAAATCTAGAATTTGAGGGTGAGGGACAAGATTTTAGTATTGGAACCAGTGTTCTGGTTTCCACTGGTTGTCCGTTTTTAGTCCAAGCAGTATTGAACAATAATATCTGAGCAGGCTTTGGTTGCATGCAGGTAAACAGTGTTAAGAGCAAAAAAGGTGGAATGCACTGGCTATGATGCAATCTCCGAACTCATTACCTATCATCGGATGGCGATCAAGCATTTATCCACTTCTTTTCATTTATCCACATTCATATACAGATAAATTAGAAGTTGTATCAAACTCCAACTCCATTTTCGCATCTCAAGTAGTTAATCGGACAGTTAACAATGACTCATACACGGAAAGTTAAGTCTTGGTCCAGACATCCGTTATCTGAGTGTCTCTCTGACAGTAGCTGAGGGGTTGCACAAATACATTAAACATGTCCGTCCAGACTATCCAACCACATCAATTTGTTTTTTCTTGCTTTAAACCAGCTAAGCATTTGGAGGCAGAGGGTAAATCACCTCTTGTAAATCACCCAATATATTAAAATATAGCATTCTGAATAAACTAGAATGAGCAGATGATGATGATTCTTGAAATCAATACACATTTGAGGAGACATTATTACACCAGTCCATTGTTTAAGTTGACTTAGACAATTAGACAATATTTTCTGTGCCACCAATATGGAAAACATTCAGTTGCTTACAATACATCACTTAGAATAACCATGACCTGAATGACTCTGAACCTTCATCAATATGTTAATTGTTTGTAATTGCTACCACAAACTTTGCTTTTTTCGTTGTTGCTTTAGCAACAGTTGCTCTTTATTTTCCTCCTTGGTTTCCATCATTGGTTTCCATAACTGTTCCTTCTTTGTTTTTTGTTTCTTTCCTTCTTTGCCTCTATCTGTCATTCCTTCAAAATCCATTCTTGCCTCTTTTACATGTCATTCACTCTTCTATTTCCTGTCTTCAGATCTTTTTTCTCTTGAAAACTGCTTTCTATTTCTGTCACACTTCTTTCGACTTACTATCCATCTTAAGTCCTGAGCGCCTTCTTCTGGCACTTCCTGCTAATTTCCCTTCTGCCCACCCTTATTTCCTTACCACACATCGATCCACTGATCTTTTCCTGATCTTCCTCCCTCAGTTTCACACTTCTTTGAACCTTCCACCCAACCTTTTTTTGGTCTTGTCTATGCTCATCAACAGCATAAAAAAAAAAAAAATCCCTTTGGACTGTTTGAGACAGGAATGCTTTTTTAGTCCTCAGATGAGCTCCTCAGATGAGCTATACAGTCCCTGAAAGGTTTTCTTCCTAGAGTTTGTGCTGTGGATTATCCATATGTAAACAATGGGGCTAAGCCTTCTAGAAAGAAAAATAGAGAGAGGGCATGTGTGCATGTACACTGTCAGTGTGCACATGTCAATCAATGTGCACATTAGCAAGGACTCCTTAGAGTGAATGAGCCATAAAAGTCAGATGCTTCATAAAAGGTATGACAGAAAGAGGAAGATGACATGCAACCCATATCCTTTCTCACACACACAAAAATGGTAGCAATATCATTTCCTTACTGGATACAAATCTACACACGAAACGTTCTTATACAGCAAATTCAACACTGAGAATTGAAAGACCTAAAGAAATGTCAACAAGGCCTTCTGGGAGATATAATTCAGCAGGGCACTGTGGGTAGCTGAGTGCATCCATGCGCTCTTGACAAACACACACAGGCACATATAAGAGAAGAATCTAATCCCAAGCCTCTGATGTTGAAGCTCCCATCCTCCAGAAATAACTTGCTATGTTGTTGACAAAATGTAGAGTGACACGTCGTGCTGTCTGCTGGCTTACCTTTGGCCAGCTGGGCCCACGGGGCAAACACTCAGTCTGTACCTCCACCCCATCTCTCTGTCTCTGCGTCACACTCTGTCATTCTTCTCCTGTTTCCTTCTCCTTAGCTCCTCACTCCCTCATTCTTCATCTATCTACCCCTCCTCACATCAGAGCTATCACAACATGCTCTACTGTGTCCTTTTCTCAACTTCCTCATAGCCTCATTTACTATTCTGCTCTATACTCTTCCCAACTCCTTTGTTTCTTTTAGTTATCTTTCACTACCATTCTTATGAGGGCCATTGTTTCGGTCTCTGCGCCAGTGTCCTGTAATTATCCCTACAGCACTCTCTGTGTCTGTGCAATGATCTGGTTGTAATAAAAAAATGCTTTATGACCCTGGCTGTATTAATGTCATGTAACAGCATGTCATTGCTGTTTGTGCGTGACAGAACTGAGGCAGAAGGAAACTAACAAAAATAGAGAAGGACAGAGGAGGATGGAAATGAGGGAAGAGGAGAGAGAGAGGCAGTAGTTTGGGAGCAAAGGTGAGGAAATGCAATGGGATGAGAGGGTAGGGAAGGCGAGAAGAAGGCAAAGAGTGCTGACACTGAGCTCAGGTGTTACAGCACCGTTCTCGCATCCCCACTGGAAAAAGACCTCAGCTCATTTTAGGATCAGGATTTTGTGTTTGTATGGATGTGCACATATGGTCAGGGAATGTGTATGCCATTGATTGCTTTACTGCCTCAATGTGCTATAATTGGCTGTTTCAATGGGCAAATGTCAGTGGAAATTCTAGGTTAGAGTTAATTATTATTGACTGATCAGTGACAGACCTCCAATTACAGCTGTATCATCAGCAAAGTATGCCATCTGACTAAAAAGCTCCTTTATTCTGCATGGTTTACAAACAAAATGTGAGAAAATGTTAAAAATGTTATCCCACCTGTTAACCATAACTATTTAACTTGATAGACAGCTGTGTGAGAGCACAGCCACAGTTTCAACAGCTTGTTGAAATCATCAGTCCTGGGCAGCATTGAAAGCCAATTAACAACTCAGCGCTGCTTGTCCTGACAGGACCAGTTGTATCCATAGTCCAGCTGTGAAGGACACTTGTTGAATCCAATATAGACTCTTTTGGGAGAGAATTGCACATTTCTGAAATGTCCATCTTTGTACTCAAGGAATCTTAACGCTAACAATAACTGCAATGCATCATTCCAGTTCTGTGTGGAGCAGCTTCTTTTGATGTGATTCAATTGCACTGGTCTCTTCTCACTCTGAATCCCTTATTTCTTTCACCTGACTGTTGCAAATAGTTGCACTGTGATTGACTTTGTCAGCAGTACATGTCAAGCTTTTCTGGCTCAGCACGGCAATGCTACATGTTGGCACAATTCTGCGTACTGGATGGAGTCTAGTGGCCTTCTGGATTAAGGGAAGATTATAATACAGCCCACTATTTTCTAGGGACAGGTTTGTTTTTTTATCCATGAGAAGCCACGGGACACCCTCCGACAGCAAAACAACAAGTAGTACCTGGAAGATGTATCTTTGAATTTTGTTACAGAGTTATACCACTCGGTTATTGAGATGGAGACAAAAGTATTGCCACAGTAGGTGTCCACACCTGTTTGAAATAGGTTGGCTTGCCCCATAGCAGCAAAAGAGGATATTGTCTCTGCTCCATGCACCTCCTCTACAGTGATAGCTACTGAATCTTCTGTCTCACTGTCCTCCAGAAAATGACAGGAAGAAATGTTCTTCTCTCTATCGGTATCCCCTGACAATCTGGCTTTCTCTCATTCCCTCTATTTCTCTATTTGCCTTGTCTACATCCCACTGTGGTTTTCAGACCCAAGACTGCTGGCTCCATTGCTATGCTTTGAGTGATCTGCAGACCGAGTTTTAAATGTTTAATGCCACGTTGACAGACCCGGCCCCCAGTCATCCATCCGGGAGGGCCACTGCAAGCTGGTGCAGGGGGAATGCCTCACCTTTCAGAGGCAGATTACAGATGCACACAGACCTTGATCGAGAGCTCAATAGGTGAGGAAATAAATCTCCCCTGACAGGAAGGCTGTGTTAGCCTTTACCCCCCAAACCGCAATTAAGGTGAAGGGGCAAAGTTGGTCTGTGACACCTGAGGGAGGGAGTGCAAAGCAACAGGGGAAGGTAAAATGACAGAAAAGAACTGTGGTGGGTAGATGGAGCAGGAGAGAAAAAATACCGAAAAAGAGACTGATGAATGCAACTAAGGAAGACCCAAAATGGATACAAAATGGAAGGAAAGATGAGAAAAAGGAAGATATAGAGAGGGAAAACATGGATAATAAATGATAGAAAAGGAAACTATATGGAATCGATGCTGGACAAAGACAGATGGTGGAAAGCAATAGGGGATGAGAGGATGAAAGAAGTATGGGTAGAGAAGGTAAACACAAGCAAGAACAGGATAAAGATGAAGAGTTGACGAGAGGAGAAAGAATCAGAGATACCTAAGAGGAGGGTGAAAAAAGTGAGAGATAGAAAGGCACATTTTTCAGAACATCTCTGACATTTACATTTAGGCCAGACTGGTTAGAGCTGCTACCATGGGCATATCCCACTGACAATGTGACATTTCCACCCCAAATTGGTAGCAAAGAAGAGGAAAAAATAGCAAATGAGGTTTCACCCCCTACCACCACTAAAATATTCAAGAGTCGGTCCAGAAACAGAGTTCAAAGGGAATTCCTGTATGATGACATGGCTTGTCAAAACTCAGCTGCCCACGCACAGACTAGAGGAGTGTGGAAATAAACTGAACCTTTGGAAAAAGGCAACTCTTTTAATCTTGTTAATCAATGTAGTCTGTAATAATCAGTCTTTTCATAACTTTAAATAGTGAATAAAGGCGAATTTGAACTGCATATCTTGTGCGATCAGAGGTCTTTAAGACTGAATGTTAGTTTAAAAAATACTGATATGAACAGAAACAACAGACGTCCAATACCCAGTTTCCTCACAAAGTTAATGGAAAAATGATATCAAATCATATTAATCAAATTTCATTCGCCTGCCTGCCTCCAGGCTACTGGCAATGATGGATTTAAGCACAAAGTAATGATGGGCACATTTAGCAGAGACAATTTCTATGGCAACCACAAATTAAACAACAACAACAACGACAGTGACGAAAACACAAGCGAGCTCATTAGAGATGGTTAGATGCACATCTCCAACTACCGCAAAGCACTTTGGGTAGTGGGGGTGGGTAAGGAGGGAGAAGGGGTTTGATGCATTTGCAACAGCAAAACCTCATTTGTTCCATCCAGACAGAATGCAATGAGAGAATGAAACAAAGGAATGAATGATGGGTGGAGGTGCAATGGAGCAATGAGAGAATAAAGGAAGAAAGAGTGAGAAAACAACAGGAAAGACGGAAAGAATGGGAGAGAGGAAGAGAGATGGAGTGATCTGCCTTATTTCCGAGACAACTCCAATGACACAGCCATTCTTCATTAGCCAGTCTCTTTACAGTGTATATGTCAACCCTGGCGGCCAGACAACTGCAGAGAAGTGTGATCATAATTTATCTATTTAGAATGCCGAGGGGAGAAGGCTACGGTGTCGTACAAAGCTGTTAGCTGAGCTTTCCCGCTGCGCTGTGCAGTGTAGTGCAGTGACATATTACACTGAATGGGACTACTGAGATAACTGAAGTCAAAAATAAACTTCACAGAACAGCATATGGAGATGTAATGTTGCATATAGTAGGCACGAAGCCATACATCATATGCGGGGGGACATAATGCTATATAATATGCCAGGAATATGGGCATATGTATCCTTCATAAAAACAGCTCCAACAAGAGATATACTCCTGCAATGAATAGAATTCTCCTTAGTTGTGTTTGCCTGCCAGATCATTAATGTAGGAGAAGTTTGGAAGCTAGAAAATTATCAATTTCTCAAATATTTAATTGTTTTCGTTTCGTTTCGTTGTCTTTCCGCTTATCCGTGAGGGTCGTGGGATGTTGCCATTTCCCCTAAGGGGCTGCGGGGCTTACTGGGGCCAAATCCAGTTTCACACAATGGGCATAGGCCAGGGTACACCCTGGATGAGTTGCCAGCTCATCGCAGGACCTATTTAATTGTTTATCATAGCTAATAAAAGTAAGCTAGATTTTACAACTTCTTTATGTTAAGATAACATTGATAATTTTTTGATAAACTTTTAAAAAGTCGCCACGAATGTGCTTCAATCATTTGAGTGTGTACTGATGTATTTTTTCACTCAATAAGTCAATGGAATATGTGACAAATAAAGACAAGAATCATCAACTTAGTCTGACCTCAAGAATTAATTCAAGAGAGATTGCTATCAGTCTGTTCAGTCACCATGTTGTAGCATGGTATGCAGCAGTAACTTACTGGACAGTACATTGACAGCAACTACTCCTATGCTGTGGGGCAAAATATTTATTTACAACAGTACTGGATTAAAATAGCCAGTAAATAGAATGTGATTGTGATCCACAGGCAGGATCAGACACCCCTTCAGTAGTCAAAAAAGGCTTTTCATAAACAGGTTTGAAATGAGAAGGCAAATGAATGAGGCTCAATGCTCCCTAAACAACTATCATTTAGGATGTTATTGGCCTTATGCATAGTGCTATATCTTATCATAACAAATAAAAAGTCAATAATACAAAGCCAAATTGCTTTCAACAGCTTAACAAGCACACTCTACACACTCCAATACAGTAGATGGCATTTTGCACCTTTTAAATTGGTTTATGAATCTGCCAGTTATCACAGAGAAGGCAAAGGAGAACAAGAAGCAGGCTGTCAGGCTCATGGTGTGTAACTACTGTACATGTGTAGAGCCAAGCAGTGCAGACTAGAAAGTCAAGACTTTTAACATGATAAATCTCATTTGACCTATGGAATACAAAATCACCCATGTTTGCTTGCTATATCTTAGCCTCTCTTACCCTCAAGTGTGCATGAACTACAGTTTATGTAGATCATTTAAAATAAAAAATTAAGAAATTATCGGTCATCTAATCATCACTGGTCACGAGAAGCAGGCAATTACTGAGTTATCGGTACAGGAAAGAAAAAGACTTGGCATCCCATATCATCACAGAATTGACCCTAAGCAATGTACTTGACCAGTTCGCCCAGTGGATCTGCTCATACTGACAGACACTAAAACAGTGAATTCAGGATCCTTCTCTGCCTCTTCATTCAGTCAAATATTTCAGAGTTTATGTAACAATATTAACAGGAACACTAAACTACAATTATCTAGATCCTGCAGTGGCTTTTAAATTGGTCTGAAGAGGGCTATATATTTATGAGTTACTGATAAAAATCTGGCGTTTCTGACAGTTCTGAGGTCTGGAACTAACTGGTGCACAATTGATTGAAATAAATCACTTGTCTGCAAATGATATACTAAGAATGTCCTCTAAATTCAGAAAAAAGGAGGATGCTTCTCTCAGGCCTGTCAGCTCATTATGATATATCTGGTCTGAACAACAGCGGCCTTTGAAGGATCCAGCACCTGAACTGGAAAACAGTGATTATATTGGAGCACTTTTCAAAAGACCTTGCACATTCAGCAGGAATTCCCTGGATGAATAAGGCTAAAAATGCTGGAGAACTGATAAATACTTGGGCATTTTTCTGAGCACTTTGCCATCCCAGTTCTTTAATGGCTCATTCCATCACACAGTAATCTTTCCATTTTCGCATTTTCAGATCGATAGGGACTAGGGAGAATGAAAGGCCTATTTCCTCTCAAATAGGGATAAAGCTTGACCACATGAGGCCATCTCATGTTTTCTAATCATGTCAGCCAGACTACAGGACCAGATGAAGTGGCATCAAGTTCAAAGAACAAGTCCATCTTTGTATCGTAGTACACAGACTAAAGTTAAAATGATTCCAGTCAGCTAAAAAAAGAGGTGCCATTGTTGTTTCAGGGATATAAATAACATTGTATCATTAGCACAGAGCACATTTAAAGGCAGAGTGGGAGAGACAGTCAACAGAGAGAGCACCTTCTGTGAAGTAGTAACCCACACAAACTGATGGAAACAATGGAGCATGAAAAGGGAAAGCAGTGTGGAGCCTGTATGGGAAAGGTACCCTTCAAACACCCACTCAACAGCATCTGCTGCATCTGCGTTGGTTCTGTGTTATGGGTAGAGGACGATGGTGCTACTAAAGGACTTAGCAACAATGCTACTCCACCTCTAACCAACACGAATATCTCCCCCGGTGTCTGACCCCAACGCTTAGCTCTGCCTGTGAACAAAGAGGCCCTGACAGACACGTTCAATGAATCAGTGCTTTTCTCACACATCACCATGCAGTTTTCAAGTCTCGATCATACGCCCAGGGTGCTAGCTCACGCCAACATTACCAGAGCGCATGGCTCTACCACCTCAGACCAGCTGTGCCCTGGAGAGTACATCACACCATAGACGGGTAGAGTAATAATGAAAGATAAATGAATATTGATGCAGTAAAACAGATTTTTTTGTCAATCTTGCATTGTTTACTACATTGGCTAGGGCTAGGTTTTACAGAATTAGAAAAAGTCTTGTTTATTGCCTCGTGCTGGCAGCTATTCAACAGATCGTTACTGCTCAAGGGGTGAGCGTTAACAAAGGTATCTGCAAATCATTGCTATTAGCATTAAAGTTACAGTGCTACCTGTAGGTATTCCAATTCAATATATTATTAGTATTCAGGATGCACATTAGCCCTTTGGCTATTGCAATATTAGCATTCAAGATATTACTAACAAGTTCATTAGCATGCAGGCAAATTCAAGCCCAAGCTAGAGGCTCAGGTAGCATTAGCATGCCGATGGTAAAGGAACTTTGTGGTGGGGATGGAGAAGGATGCAGGCTAAGTGATTAGCAGGAAGGGCTCTTACTTCACATGCAGGATCAGCGTCGGGCTCTGTCACAGCAATACAGGCTAATGAAGCAGAACTCAAGTGAGGAGGAAGGAATTGGGGGGCTTTTGATCCTTACAGCATGATCACACACTTAGAAAGAGGGTCTCACAGTCTTACACTAAATTCACGCAGAGATGCACAAATATACTGCTATGCTTTTGTTTCATGTAGGTATGGGCATATGGACGCACAGTTTACTTTAATTATGGAAAAAGTCATCACAGATGCACACACACAGCCACACTCATCTCAGGGGGTTGTGGTGTTTTGGCAGTAACCAGCCTGTTTACGAGTGGATAAACCAAGGTCCCTGTGATTAAAACAGTTCCAAAGCGCTCCTGACACTCCATTACCCAGCATGCCCCGGGTGTGGCAGGATTGTACATATTGATTTCACACCTCATTAGACTTTCTGTCCAACAATGTCATTGTTTTTCCTGGTTCTACAGGATTTTGCATCGTTCAGAAGTGACCCGGTATAAATCTGTGAGGGGACAGTGTACACACAACAAATGAACAGATTAATATTGGGTCTTGGCATGTCGGGGCATCATGGAGGAAACCTTGACAGGCTGCACACATTTGATCCAGTTGTCAGTTGTTTGTAGTTGCTATGGCAACTAATGGCAACATTTTCACAGCAAGTATTTTTTTTCACTTAGTTATTTTACTTTACTTGCCTTCAATTTTGGATGGAAGTCATCATACCCCAGTAAAACAACAGAGACCCAATATCAGTACAACATCAGCATCAGCCAACAGAGGCTTCCAATGAAATAAAGGCATTAGGCACACTTGAACATTTCTGCTGATGTTATGGGATGATGCTTTAATTATTCACAGGGAATCCAAACACAACAAAGTTTTCTCATCTTGGCAGGTAAATGTGTACATTTTGAAAAAAGGATCTTCACCCCTATTCACACATAACAAAGAGACTGTCCATATTGGGTTTCTCATGGGATTAGCAAAGTCTTTATTTTACTCATATTTACTGGTAGTATCTCCTGCATATGACGTTAAGGCTCCATGTAACATCAACATTTAGAAGCTAGGCGTCTGTTCCTTAGCATCCATATCATTAATATATCTAGCTGTTGATATGCCCACTTTCTACATGTATTCCAAGCATGAATAGAACTTTGCCACTCATTTAGAGTGACAGATTTATGGCTGTAGGTAAATATATGATAACCTTTTGTTGCTCCTGACCTTCAGCAGTTGGCCTAAACATGATGGAAAATATCAGCATTCAGTAAAAAACAATATTGTTGATCCTTAATTGGGATCAGATTCCTTTTTAGACTATGTAGAATGCTTAGCAACCAATTTAAAAATAACGTTTTTGGCACATTTGCAACAGAAAGTTTACAAGTTCACCTATAATGGAAAGCTGTATGTACAGCAGTGAAAGAAAAGTTGGCCGCAATTGTTAGTTTGATCACACAACTAAGAATCAACACTGAGTACATCAATTGACATCAGGGAATTTCCACCAGTGTGCGAGAGCCTAAGCCCTGACTGCTGACAGAGGCAGCACCTGCAGCAGGTCATTACAGAAGCAAAGAGCATGTCCTGCAACTGGCATTCCCCTCTGTAATGACCTGCTGCAGGTCATTACAGAAGCAAAGAGCATGTACTGCAACTGGCCTTCCCTTAAATCATCAGCACAAACTGCAGATGAAGGAGCACTATTTCAAGAAAGCTGTACACTTTCTTGCAGCTTTGTGGTTGTTCTTCACAGGGAAAGTTTGAGTTTTTTGGTGAGCTTCCCAGCAGTCTTAGAGTGTTTGTATTGGATCATTTATCCCTGCCACAGAGAGTGTACAAACAGCATTGTACTGTGATTCCACTTTCACTGATTGACCTTCAAACGGTAATTGGCAAGTCTGGTTTGGTAGTTGTCTCAGAGCGCTGGGTGTTGGATGGCTGCCACTGAAACTCTCTCTCCCTCTTTTCACTAGCACACTCATGTCCTCTCTTCTTCTTTTTCCTTCACTTATTTTTTTTACTTTACTCAACCGCAAATAACTTCTCCAGACCTCTGCCTCTACCTGTGCCCTCTGTCCTTTCCCCTCTCACCCACATATGTACTACGCGTGATTTTCATGTTTCATCTCATCTCTCTTGCACTTTATCTCACTTCCTGCCCTCACTCCCTTTGGCCCAAAGCATAGCAGCTGCAGTAGCATGTAGCCTGCCAGCTGCCAGTTATGATGATGGTGACAGTACAGTGGGGGTGCTGGCTGGGTGATGTTGACTAAATGGAACATTGCAGCACCACTGGCAGAGCACACACACACACACACACACACACACACAACAACAGTGCCAAAGAGCACAACAGCCTTCAGGCCAACTAATAATTCTTCCCCAGCCACAGCCAGGGTGAGGCAGCTGAACACCACCCTTCTGCCCCAGTCTCCTACAGATGCTCTCTCCATGAGTAAATGGCAAGGGGACACCACTGCTTCAGTGACATACCTCCCACACAGTCTTGTATAAAAAGTCTTTACGAGTCACCTTGGAAGTCTTTAGCTTCATCTAAAAGCCACGAGTTTTCAGCAGGAAAAGGACCCTGACATTCAAACTACACCTGGCATTTCTGAGTGAATCAGGTGATCTAACAGTAGCAGAAATGAATGAATGACTGAGAGGGCAACTGCTTTACTGCAGTAAGACAGATAAGGCTACACAGTGTTATCTGATAACTGTCTCTATGTGTGTTTATGTGCACGTGTGTGTAACAAGCATCCGTGTCTCCCATTCTTTCCTGCTGAGAGTGTTTATTGGCAGAGTGCTGCCATTTCTTCCCTACCAAATGGACAACCACCTCTTAAGCTTACAGTGTACTTATCCATATGACTTCCACACACACGTACAGAAGCAGGCAAAGGGCAGCATGCTAGGGCTGTAAGATACAGCAATACATATCGTGTGACAATGGAAAAATGACTGTCATTTCATATTATGCTCTGTCATTTATTTTGTTGTGTCACGAATCACACCGATTACAGTAATGGTTTTTGTTATTTAGACAATGCTTTGCATTTTCCCGCCCATGAAAGTAACACAACAAACGAGAAGGAAAGTAAAAACGATACAGAGGTAATATGGTAATTTTGACTTCACGCATTCTACAGTTTGAGATATGTTGGGTTTTGACACTTCTGAACATATTCACATTTCAGGCCTATATTCATTTTGTTCTCAACTATATTTAGAAAGGGTTTTCTATTTACCCTTTTCTATTTTTTATCTTTTATTTCTTAAAAGCTTCATTCAAAATGTGCACAAAGGTTCTAAATAAAGGAAAATAAATCAAATTGAAAAAAATTCTAATCAAATAATAGAAAAATTATGAGTACGCAACTTATGTTTGTCAAGTATATACTTTTCATTCAGTAGTTTTCATGTGGTCATTTAATGCAAACTATTTTAATTATATTCTACCATTTTTTGATTACATTATACATGATATGGCCTATATAAATGTTTACCTTTCTGGGTCAAATGCTGCATTACAGTAAATTGATGTAATTTTCTGATTATCTATCAAACATAGACATCCCTACAACATTGATATGGAGGTATTTGATAAAAAATTATGATTGATTTTGCCGCTCAGTCAATTAGAGCTAGCATATCAATGATGCAGAAAATCAGTATTGAAACTATTTCATATTCAAAATTGTTCGTTTTTCAATCAAGTCTGAAATGACCAATGTTGGGATATGAGATTTTGGTCATATCGCAAAGCTACACTGTATGCCCACTGAGTATGACTATGTACATACACATTATGTGTAATTAATCCTGTCATACACACAGAGAGTTCAGAATGCCTGTCGGCTAAATGATCTGTTCCCACACTTGCACAGCGAAAGAGACAAATGTTGAAGGACACTAAGGACAAACAGACTGAATGAGGCACCGAACCCAATTTTCAGTCTGAAAACTGCCAACAGAGGGGCTGGCAGGTAGGTTCACAGCACAAAAAGCTTTGCACCAGCATGTCCACTCACTGAATGTGCTGTTAAAGTTCAAACTGTAAGGTGGTGTATCATTTCAAAGTTAACTGCAGCCATAGTAGAGAGAGGCATTATGCTGTTATAGCAGCGAGGAGCCTTACAATTTCCAGTTGCTTTTGCATAAACTGAAGGCCTACACTGATTTCAGGTTTCACAAACCAGGTTCAAGGGTAATCCTTGAAAACATTCACATAAGTAATTCCACAATTTCTATTAACTGGACAGTTTTGTAAGTGTTTAATTTCCTGTTTGTGACATGTTTAATCTCAGGAGTCACAAGGTTTTCCATCAGATGCTGTATTTGAGTCGCGGTGTGTGAGGGAGGAGTCAGTTCTTCGCCATCATTCTGACCCTGAGACAGAATTAATTTAATACCAGCTACAAAACAAAGCTGTCAACCCCAGCAGTAGACAGGGTATCAATAAAGGGGAGAGGATAGGAGAGGCAGAGATGGACGGTGAATTAGAGAAGCAAAAAAGTCTATTAGTATACAAACACTATTAGTATACACACAAATGAAACACAAGCATACCAATGCAGTTTCAAGGCAAGTTGTACATGACACAGAGACACCAATACAAATTACTTTTAAAGCAACGTATAAAAGTCTTAGAGACTAGTGTCAAAGTGTTGAGAATATGCACGAAGTAAAGGCCGAGAATAGTAGTCAAGCTCAGTGAGAGCATTTTAGCAAATGGAAAGTTTTCAGCTCACTGTAAAGGCCAATGAGGTGCACTGAAGCTCAGGAGTCTGGAGAACGCATCGGCCGTCTAGAGGACAGAATACATTACTCTCTCTGCTCTGAAAAAGGCCTTGCTCCTTTCAAATACCCAAAGCGAGAGCCTCCATCAGTTGTGAACCTTTAATAACTTGAGTTCTTTATGGATACCCTCATCTCACATGCAACAAACACGAAGGTGGATGAACACAGGGTACAGTAGTTCAACAACATGTAGTAGCAGATGTGGAAGAGGAAATATATGATGAAATGATAATGATGATTTCAGTGAAAACCACAGCTACAGCTCTGACTATGACCCTGATCACAACGGTGATATTAATCGATGAATTTATCAAATAAAAGTTGATTTCTATATTGTACAAGTTAAATGTTTTTTTCCTCTGCCATGCACAGACCTTCCCACTCCCAACTGCCCTACAGTACCCCATTCTCCATCACATGACTTTCCCTGTCCACACACATACATTCTTCAACCCAGTATAATACACATTGTACTGGCCCAATTTAATTAATTCCCACCAGATCCTAAACTGCGCTTCTGCGGTGTACATTATGTAGAAGAATTCAGAAACAGAGTGATAAAAACAGTCAGAGTTCGTTTGAGCAAACAAATAATTACTAATGCTAATGTTAATTTTGTTCAAAACACAGCAGCTAAACATTTAGAGCTCTGGTCAAATCTTCACTCAGTCAGTCGGTCAGTCAGCCAGCAGGTTCTTCAGGTAGAGAAAATAACACACTAGAATTTATAATCATCTTAAAAATATTCTTATTCCAAAATATTTTCTTTTGATTTTTAAATTTTTTACACTGAAGCCTTTGCTGTCTCTGTTTCTCTGTGTTTTTCTGGCTCTAAAAGCCATTTATTGATTTATCAATAACAGAATGTAATCTAAAAGCATATTGGCTAGATGCTAAAATGCAGAGATAAAAAAAAATACAAAGTCACGCATCACCTCTTTTAAGCCAGGGTATTTTTCTTAGGAAAGATGCCTGCTAGATGTTTAGAAAAGCACATGCAACAGGTTTCATTAAATTCATTACAGGTGAAATCATTACATCAGATTATGATTAAGCAAGAAATAAGGTTAAATTGTTACAGAAACAGAGCAGGACATTAACTCCTGCTAAATGAAAATATGCAGAAAACTGAAGTTGTAAAGCATATCTACCCTGGTTAAATTGGTCTCTGTGGAGCTCTCCTGAGGCAACATGAGACATGATGCAACATACTGCAAAGCATCTTCAGAAACTTAAATAGTTCCTTCTGTAGCATTAGAGCTTTCAATATGAGAAATCTAGCAAGAGAGATAGCCAACTGCCATTTCTCTTAGAATGAGGATATTTAACATGAAGCAGATTTCCTGTTGAGCTTTATACATTAAATCTGACCACTAGCTTTTTTTTTTTTTATCTAAATGGATAACTCAGACTGGACAATCATCAAAAATGTCCCCCAATACTCAAGACCTCTCTAGAGTGTGCAGTAGCTTAATTCTAAAATGTGATGGTGATAAAATGATACATTTGAAAATATAAATATTGGATTTGCAACTTTGGTCACACATTTTTGCAGGTTCATACTTACTTCAAGTTCAAAATGACTATGACTTGACTTTTGTGTGCCTAACAGGTGAGGGTCTTAAAAAACAAATAATAACAATAATAATAATAATAATAATAATAATAATAATAATAATAATAATAATAATAATAATAATAATAATAATAATAATAATAATAATAATAATAATAATAATAATATAACATAACTTGGGGCTTCTTTGGAGGAGAAACATGGCACAATCTCAGCAACCCTGGTCAGAAAGAGGGAGTTAGCAGCAATGATGACTATACTACACAGAGAACTAGCCATGCCAAGTTGTTACAGGCATGCCCCAGGAGGCCACAATCACCAAGCCTGGGTGTTGTGCCCACCAAAACAAAAGAAACATGACTGCAGGCTATACGTTGCTCAATGTCATGTATCTTTATCAAATCTCAGGGAACTCATTGGAATAGCAGTTTATTTGCGCCCTCTAGCAGGTTGCTGCTGTGGCTGTTAGATTGGGTCAACGTGCAGGGAGTCACTCCAACTGAGGACAACTGGGCTGGTCTCCACGGGCCGTTAGCTAATGGCCGCCCAATCTTCCTCCACAAAAACACAGAATAAACAAACAGCATACAGAAGAGAATGAATTTCAGCAGGCCTGTAAGTCACGCTTAAGCCAGACAAACACATTTTTTCTAAACCAGTGAGTTTTTAAATACTTAACGGTCATTGAAATTATAAAAGGAGAATGCTTGTTTTTTCAGAGCTGAGGACCCAGACTCAGGCTCAGGTCTATTATATTGAAAATTAAACAGAATGGCTTCGATAACAGTGGATGCACAGAGGACATGGAGACAAAATCTTTTTGTGGTTAGACAGTTCATTCTTACTGTGTGTTAATGTCAGGCTTGTTCAGTTGTAGAACAGCCTGGCAGACTCTGAGTAGTTCTGACTGATAAATAGCAGGTTGTGTTAAAACGTACAACTATTTTCAGAGAGGTGCTTAATGCTGTCAGTCATAATTAGGCTTTACAATGGCATTAAACGTTGAGTGTATTTGCTGTTTCCCTGAGAGTGATAAATTGGTTAATTTTACTGTCAGTCCTGCGTTAACATATATAGTAGGGGCAGCCTACTCATCAATGAAAGTCTTTGCAGCCAAATATCCGGACGTTCCTGCAAAACAGCAAGAATTAAGCTGCAAGTATAATTAGTGTTGTCTTGTCATGTTTTCAATGCTGTGTCTTATCTCATGGTATTAATAAGTAGCCTGATGCTCATATTAGCAATTATTATGTGAATATGGACAGGACAAAAGTGATGCCTGTTCTTCTGGCAATGCATCTGCCAAGTTCTGATAAAAGATACAAAAATGTAATATTCACAAGAAGCAACAAGCTTTTATCACCTCAGCTATGCTTAACATCAATCCTGTTTCACAAATGTGGATTTTCTGGTGCACTCACTGGAAAAGACAGCAGCTGGTTGGCCTAACTCAGTGACAATCACCTACCGTACCACCTTCTTCTCCGTACTGAACACTGGCTGTATCAATTGTCAAACTACTTCCCATTTTCAATTTGACTTATTCTTAAAATGCTTTAATAAACCCCAGGGCTAACTGTGGTGGGAAATGATTTCACTCACATAAAAACACCCACTCACAAGCGGACAGATGGTGTCTAGATAACGGGATCCAAGCCATGTGTGTATCCTCACGTGTTTGGACATCACAGTGTGTGTTACACATGATGATGTGCTGCAATGGGAGTGGGCTTGCTGGGTTACTAGAACGATATGTTCATATAAAGAGACACACACTCAGAGGCATACACACCTGGACAGAGAAAGCCAATGTGAGGCAGACAGTATGAGAGCTATATTTAGAATTAACCTTTTATTACACATTTACATAATTTATCTATTATTACATGCACACATATTTGGTGCACAAAAAAGTCACAAATTTTAGACTTGCTAGAAATCAATGAAAAATGTTATATATTAATTAGATGTTTCTTACCTTCTTACATTAAAAGTGTCTGATAATAGCACATTTCTGTGTAGTATATATCATCAAATATTATGCGCAGACTTTAATGTGTGCCTTGTGTGGAAATGTATTATTCATGTGATATTGTGCAAATAAACCAGCTGAAGGCATGTGTATCATATACATACATATACACTACCATATCTATATGCAATGCTGTAGGACCACAACAGAAATTGAGAAAATACAATGGAGACTGCAGGTTTCATATGAAAAAAACTGTTGTATTCGATGTTCATTTCATAAACTTGTATGATAAAATTTGCACTTTCAAAGATAGTGTCATGAGGGTAGTACGACTTTAAAAACGTTTAATTATCCTTTATTATAAAAAAGATCTTTGTTTACACAAAAACAAAATGGGGAATAAATAACAAAAACAAATCAGCTCCAACAAAGCAGCTGGAGGTAAAATACCTTCATCAAAGATATGTCAGCAAGGATGGCTTGTTTATCTCCTCACTGCATTCTATATGTCATCAAAGACTAGGAAGGAAAATGAAGTGTCTCTTACATTTGAACAGTATAAAAAATGTTAAAGGACCTGGATGAAACCCCCCCACCCCGGGTGCTAGAGTAGTATATGGTGGGTGTTATTTTTTCAACTCACTATCTTGTATCAATGTTGCAATAGCATGGTGTGGATCAGTAAAGCTGTATGGATCTCACTAAACCAGCTACGCTTCACTGATCCAGTAATGACATTTTCTGATGGGGAAAAATACATTCCAGCAGTCACTGTAGCCTCTCCCTTCAAAGAACTGCTATGTAGAGCTGATTAGGCTTATTGCAAGACTCATGTTGCTCGAAAACCTGCTTTCTGATGACTAAAAGCGGAACTCATTTTCAAACATTTTTTCTCAAGGGAGGACATTATAGAGCTATTGCAGAGCAGACGGAGAAACTACAACTTCAACAATAGCTACATATCTGTGTGTATTCGCTTTCGAGCCACTCCTGTACATTTGCTCTCCCGACGGAGGGGGTTTGGGGCTGCAGGTGCAAATCTGGTCCAAAGCATGGATATAACTAAATACAGCATGCTTCAGAGATTCAGTAATGTGAGAGCTCTGAAAGCTTCTCTGGTGAAGGAAAAAACACAAATGAATGCCATTTGCAGGGGAAAAAATGCTTAAATTGCCAGCAGCACTTGTCCTTCACTCTGTACGGGTAAATGGAATATTTTGTGGTATTAAATCAAGGAGAACTTCACAGTCATTCTAGATTGGCAAAATGATATATCTATGGTGTATTGCACTTGTTGATGAGCTCAATCCCAATGAAACAGCTTTCCATTACACAAAGGAATAAGTCCCAGGCTAAACACAATTCACCAAATGCAATTCATGAGAATGTGTTTTTCATTGTGCACGCAAGGGTCGTGCACATGTTCGTGTGTGAGGTTTGTTTGTTTTATACTTCAATAAAGATAAAACACACAGCAGAATTTACTGATTTAATTGGGCAAGCTTACACAACACACAAACATGCCCTGTAGTAACCAAGGCTGTTGAATGTGATGTTTTTCTACGTTACTCCCACTTGAACACATAACTGTAATAATCAAACCCACAACGCTACTTCTTGGATTTCTTTCCCTCCCCTTCACAGTCCAACATTTTTATCTCAGTAGCTTCCAAATGTAATGTAATGTAAATTATTATTGTCCTACACACATCTCGCTTCTTACTAACACAAAGGCAACCTACCTGTCCTGACTTTCTTCCCATCTGCTTCCTCCGCGCTCCCCTCTATGTCGCCATTCCTTCCCTAATTCCTATTCTTCCTGCTAACCTGAACCCATGCAGCATCACGGACATTCTTGAGGCACTGCAGCTACCTTCCAATGCTCCCTGTCGAGTAATTGCCTTGATTTTAATGACTTTTTCAATTATGTCTACTTGGCTACAGCTCTTGCCCCTTAATCTCCATCATTTCCATCCATTACACTGTTGAATTCCCTTGGCACCAATCAATTTTTGGTTTCTTTTAAACACTATAAAGCAGCCAAGCGCCTTTTTCCTGAATAACAATGACAACCTTCTGACCCGCCTCATAACAAGCTGTTCAAGGGCTATAAGGGGAGAGAAGAGGAACAAGCACAAGAAAGAGGGGGAACCAAAATCAAAAATGTGCCTCTCTTATCAAAGTTGAACACAATACAGTTTTGGCACATGTACAACACGCATGTACATGGGGGAGCTCCTACCTGCTCTTTGACAGAGGCGAGGATGGAGGAGGTCGTCTCTGTCTCAGATCTGTCTCCATTGGAGGCTGGCATCACAGGGGCAACCATGGCCCCCTTCTCCTGCTCCGCAGGCTGATCTGGCACTGGCATCGCTAATATAAGAGGAAGAAAACACGATGAAGTTGTCTGCAGTTAATAACGCAGAAGAAAAGGGGCAAGTAAAATGTGTCATATCAATGTGTGCCATTCCTGTTTTAAAGTCGGCTCTAGAAATCTACATTGTTCAGAAGGCTGTTACTTTGGATCTATGCAAGGTTATTCAATCATTCAAACTGTGGAGAAACAAAAAAGTAGTATTGTTGCAGGACTTGTGACTTCTTCACTGATTGCATCACTATCATATGGTCTATTACTCATATAGAGCATCACCTTAAATAGGAAAATTATCATGAACAGTTACTCCCACTCAGTGTATTTCTCATTCAACTGAAGTGATTTCAGATCAAGTAACTACAAATTTGGTTTTCCACAATTCAGATACAGATAAAAGCATTTTTCAAAATATTGGAAATTAACTGACTGGTACTGATTTTTTCAAGGTTTTCAAGCTTCCCAGGGGAGTGCAGATGAGTTGCCAGGAGTCAAAACTCTGTCAGAGTTGAACACACAAAAGCAATACACATAATTGTTTAACATTATTATTTCTCATGGGCAATAAAGCTTAAAAAATCATAAGGGGGAGGAAGACACTCCTTCGCATTTCTTACGCATTAAAGTAATCCAGTGATTGTTATCTGTACATACATGGTTACACTGCAAATACAAACTGCCCTTTTCATGCTGCACTATCAAATATGATATCTTTCTGACAGAGGATGCCCCCTTAGTGGCCCCACAACAGTATTAAATTGTCTAATCCCACAGTGTCAAACTTGCTTCAACAAAGTGGATTTCACATTAAATCCATGTGGCTTGAGAAAAAAAAGATTGCAATGATCATAACAATGTCCTGATTTGATGACCAATTTCTATTCATGATATAATTATTTGTCCTACTCAGCAAGAGATCCATTTCTGTTGCAAAGCATTACCTTTTATGCAGTGGGGATTACTGCCATTACAGAAAATGATGATTGAACTGTCTAATAAAGCAGTAAATACAGCTTGTAAAGTCATTTTTTTTACATTATCCCTAGATGCCAGTACCTCATACAAAGTTAAGTTTGACTGATAAGAGATTGAGTAGAAAATGACAGAGAGTACTACACCTAATATTAGGTGGAACCAATCCCATCAGACAGTCAGTGGGCCATAAACCTACACTAGTCTACACTATGGTTGATATAGTGTGAATGTGAATTAAAACCAAAACCTGGACTCTAAATAGAAACAGCAATAAGTCTGCAACACAAACAGACTCACACTTGTCACCTGTGTAACTGCCAAATATGTCACTTCACAAAAAGGGTCCTTGTAGACTCTTTGTTAAACTGTGATGTCCCTCATCTCGTGATTTTAATTGCATTATTCAGGGTACGGGAAAATGACAGATTTCTAACTGACATATTAATTTCAAAACCATGAGACTTGCATTTAACAACACTTAACATTTGGGTGTTTGAACTTCACTGAATGACCGCCTTGTCAACTGTAACAATTAACAGTACTCCATGATAAGATCTGACTTTTGTCTTTCCTACATTTTATCATACAACATGAATACAGTAGAAGTGAAAACAGATGTATCTTTTGACACTTGTAACCTTATGTAGTAATTTGTACTTTTGTTATATTCATTGAGATCATTTTAAAATCGATAAAAAATAAAATATTAACTCACATGCCTCTTTTCTGTCTGAGCTAAGAGGACAGACAGAGAGAAATAAAAAGTATGAGAACTCAGGAAGTGTGTCTGCAAGTTTTACAGAGAACAGACCATGGGGACAGGATTTTGTCAATACAGCGGCCCTGACTTCAGTAAAAGACTAAATAATGAACTGATGGAGTGTGGAATTTCGACATGGAGTCTCTTGCTTTACAAATTGCTACTTGTCTCAGCCCTTGAATTTTAACATTTGATTTGGAGATGCAGATCTAGTTTAGCTTAGGTTAAACTGACACATATATGCACACTGGTGCATGTAAACTTGCAGCGTAAGTTCCGACATATATAAGTGTTTTACAGGTCCAAGCAGGTTTTTTGAGAGCAAGTATTTATTCAAAGTAACGTCATTTACAGAGTCGATCAGACAGACGTTGAGGGTAAGTGAGCCCCATTAGCGTCAAGCAAGTGAGCTTACAAAGTCACTTAGGATCCAGACAGCCTGCAAATCAAACATCCAGTCAGTCTATCAGCCAGTCAGCTCACCACCAGACAGACAGCAGGCCAGACAGGGTGGTGTCGGTAAATAAAAGATGCTAGCGAGATGGCCCGCAGATGGTTATTTTCACTCTCACTGACAAACACCACTACTGTGTCTGGCATCTCCCCTCCTGAGTGGAGATGAGTCACCACAGTTTGGCTCCTGAGCAACCAGAACCCCAGCAAAGACCATATTACACCAGCTGGCTGGCTGCCGCATTTCTCTTGAATGAGACAGCCAAATGTGCATGTCAGTGGGCAGAGGGAAGACTCGCCTCACCTTCTTTGTGGAGTCCTGCAGTTGTTGTCCACAGTAAACACCTCCAGCAATGAACTAGACCCCCGAACTGCCACAACAAAATGAACCTACGTAAACATGTGCAATATCAATAATTTAATCTGTGGCTCCTTTGCAATACTGTAGTTGTGTGCATTGGTTGTTTGGGTTTGTTTCCACACACCACTCCGTTATGTCTGCAGCACTAATACCTACTGTATTTTGAAATAGGCATGACAGCTCTTTCTCATGGCAGGAAAATCACAGGTGTGACTAATAACATTAATGATGGCGTCAGTCCATATAATGGTGCCACTAAGCCAAGCCACTGTGCCAGCCTGCACAATACCCTGCACTGGCACACCTCAATGAAATGCAGCCGTTATTAGATACACCTGTTTTCACAAGTCACAATGTCCATACCCACTGGATGTGTGCTTTTTTAAATCTACGCTCTGAATAAATGTAGAGGAACATTTGATTCCTCATTGCCTTCTAGGAGGCTGTTTTGCATTTGCTGACACTGACAAACAGTGCTTTTTGGCATTGGCTCATAAAATAATCTATTATCCCACAGCTTTCTGACACAATATTCACATTATCCAGTAAACTGACAAATACAAGCATGAATGCAATTACAATCAGGGAGCTAAGCAAGGTTTGAGTGATTTTGGTAAATGGTGTCCTGTAGTCAAAGACAGCATTACCTGAAAAGAAAAGAAATCTGAATCTAAACCCTGCAGCAATGCAATTTTTGAGCCTCTGCATACAACAATACACATCATTGTGCACCGTTTATTGTCCGAGGAAACCAGTGATCATGTATAGAGAAGGCACAAACCTTTTGTGATTAGTGTCCAAACAGGTGCTGTGTTCAGAAAATTGCAAAGCTGGCTGACTGTATATTGGCTGCTTTAGAGATAATCCCAGTACCAACACATTTGTCATCAAAAGTCACAATACTCCACCACCCAAATGCGCTTCCTGGGCTATTGTCAGCAGGCAGAGTTAAGGTGCTATTGAATAGATCTGTTACATCTTGCAGTATACAATATAACTGGAACCTGTGCCTCGATGGGGCTTTTGTGGCTCTGGGGACACATTTAATTGCAGCGCATTCTTGCTGATTTGAGTTGTGTGCGGCTTCCAATTGAGCTGAGGAGGACTGATGGCTCGACATTTCATTTGGCTCAGGCCAAGATAAGACATGAAAAGCTCAGACAAAGCCTCCTGTTTTTGACAGAACAGTAGAGGATGCAGCATTTAGGGGAGATCCTTGAGGAACAAAGTGTAAACAACATAAGAAAAACTGCACATCCATGTTCCACTATGACTATTTTCTTCACAAGTTTACAGTTACAAAGGAGAATCAAGGAATACTGTGTCTTACTCTGCATTCCTTGAAGGCATATATCTGCTTTATGTAAAATACAATGCACTCTACTGACCACTAAAAACCCTTTAGAACACATGCCACATTTACTGAATTAAACACAATAATGTACAGATAGTATTGCAAGGAGCCGACCCACTCATCAGGAGCAAGACAGCACTCTCTATCGAAAGCGCCCCGCTATATTTCTATGCTCAAGTTAAGTTTGAACAATTAAATGACAGACATCTCACCAGTTGCACGCAATTTGGGGTTCAGGACAGTTCTACATGCAGACTGGAGAAACTTTATGATTAGTGGACGATGTACTCTACCACCTGAGCCAAAGATGCCCTTAGAAGTTTAAGAATAACTGAGACTATTTTAACACATCTGCTTCTTATGCTGTTAATATGTATCTTTCTGAAGCATTCACATTATTTAATCCATTATCCTACTCTTGCATCAATGTTTTAATGCATTTGTATCTGTTTATATGTAACATTCTACAGTATTTTTAGGGGCAATATGAAAACAACTCAATTACAGTACAAGTATCATGGCATTTGCACCGTGAAATTATGCTGTTGGGCATTAAGTGTTGATTTTTCAGAGTGGTATATTTTCTTTGATAGGGATGTCCTAAACCACACCTAAAATCAATATCCAGGCAGATCTGGGCACATTTTCATGGATTGGTATCTGATAAAATAAACTGATCAAAATCCAAAACTCTACTGTACTTTGTCGACCTCAGCCTGCTAATGCTGCAGCACAGCTTTCCTTAATGACAGGAGAGACTCGCTGTAATGCTGTGTTTTACAGTACAGCACTACACTCACATATGCAAGTGAAAATTAGAGGATTCTGTATTGACACCCTTGTTGGCAAAATACATGAACTCATTAAGCTCCAACAGTACAGAGTTGTTATCTCTCCTCTCTTAAAAGAGCAGTGTAAAAAACATTCAGCTAGCAGCTTCTTATCTGAGACTTTGCATTCACTGGTTAGAATTACAAACCACAGCAGTGGCAGGTCGTATCAGCTGTTACCAATTAACATTAATTCTATGAGTAACTCTTCAGGCCAAAATTAAGCTTTTGTTTAGTTTTTGTGATCTCTGAAATGCAAGCCAGTAGTATGTGTACTCAGCCAAAGACTGTTTATTAGAGAAGGGAACATCGTAACTGCACCGTACAACCACATGGACCTCTGTAGTCCCGAAAACTCCAGTAGAGTGATGCATTTTCCTTCTTCATTAGCAATTCATATCAATTTCACGAGTTTCTTCAACCAAATATTACAAACATATGTAATCCCTACATGTCTCTATAGCCCAGCAAATACAGTTTGTCTCGAACTATATTTGCTGGGCAATTTGAACCAAAAAACATGTACTGACTGAGCACATCAGTAAGCACTGACTTTCTTTAAGTCCACAAAAAATGCTCCAGTAGAAATTTAAAACATTTAATTTGCTGCAACTGAAATTCATTTGGATTCTAAAAGATATGCTTAATATTTGCTTGCAAATCAAAAAGATGTGACACACCAATCAGCATTCTGATTACATTACAATTAGAGTTGATCACATATGAGTTTAAAGTATTAGGACGAGTAGGCTTAAAGATTCAAATTACAGCCATCTCATCACCCAGTTTCCAGGTTTTAGGTATGGTTGTTCATTTATATTGACTGTGGGCATTTGGTCTGCTATGTCTTTACTTTCTGCCCACAGTCTTAAAAAAAGGTCATTCAGCTCCACACACAGGCCAAGACACACACATGCACGTACAAGCACAGGAGTTACTCACACCCTGAGTCATAGGATTTGGCAGGATGGGCACCTCTGACCCATGCTCACACCATGACCTGACAGGACTCTGCACCTGCCCATTCCTGCAGAAAACACCTTACACGAAAATGTGCATTTGACACAAACACACACAGAAATACACATTAAGTAGACACACCTTCCTCTGAGGTCCACTGGTGCTTCCCATTCCTTTACCCTATGACCCATCAGCTGTCTGACCTCATGCCTTGCTGGCTCAACTGCTTTGCCCTGCCCTCCCCTCTAACCTTATATTCCGTTTTTATCCGCTTTTTATCCCAATTTTCTTCTAACTTTTCATATTTCAAACTCTAACTGGTCTGATAATCTGGCCAGATTTCAGAAAACTGTGACTCCTGCTCATAAATACACAATGCTAACAGGTTAATCAATCATTTTGATCTATTTAAGAGAATCTACAGGTTAAATAGTACTGCTTTAAATGCCTCTTGAAGGAAAGTAGTGTAAGTGAGTGACCTGATTTTTAATGCCCCTAGCACTATAGTCTTTAGAAAATACATCAAGGTTGTGTGTTGGGCTGTTTAGGGCTCAATCTGTATATGCATTGACATTCAACAAAGACTTTTCAAATTTTTTACCTCATTTTAGCCACTACTTTTCTTCTTTAGTCCAATCTCCTGTTCCAAACCCAGGCTACATCCAAAGTATGCCGTGATCAGGAAGCCATTGTCCTTGACATGTTTGAGTGGGTGGCTTCTCCAAGGTATACAATCAAACGTGCCTCTTCCCCTCGCATGAAATGACAATGCTGAAATATTTACGATGCTTTGAAATGCAATCTAAGTTTAGTCTAAGCAGCGATGGAACGCATGAAGGCAGCGCAAAAAGAAAGAGGTTCCTTTAGGATGTGACATACTGTAGGTGGGCTTGAATCCTTGTGTTCGTCTACAGTGTGCTAACATACAACTGGCATTTATCATTTATGGCATGTCACAGTAGAAAAGCAAAGGTGTACATAACAAAATGAACGATAGCTGAATTCAGTTTAGTTGTTTCAGTTTCAGGGTGCTGTTATTGTGAATGCTGGATCACTGTCATGCTGAGCCCTCACTAATGTTATGAGTAGCACCTGAGCTTTTCCTACTGTGACAGGTTAAACTGTGTAAAAAAATATCTTACAGTCCCCAGACCGAGGGGGACATCCTGACCGTCAGGAAAGGATACACAGGTTAGACAACACTGTGGATCAATAAAGAGCATGTCAGTCAAGCCTGTCCTCCGTTTTCGCTGGCATGTCAGAATGTTTACCTTGCCATTTCATCAACATGTCTTGTATTACTTCTAAACCTCCCATTCAAATTGTATAAAAACATCCAGCTTATATAATATCTTGCATTAAAAAACAAAATATAATCACCTGCCATTGTACTGAATACGACCCTTTCACTACCCTCTGAAGACTACTGTCTAACACACAATGCTACCACCCAATCAACGCTAGCGAGCTACCTAGCTGTCACACCTGCACTCACACGAGGTTAATTAGTACACTTGTGGGCAGTAACGCAAATATGAATCCAGCAAGCTAACGATATGATAACATCCCTCTAAATTCTGAAACCTTTGTCAAATTTGGCCGGGTCAATGCAAATATAACCACTAGAACCTACATGTCCACCTTCTGTAACATTAAGAACGTTTTTTAACACTTAGAAGAATCATGCTGTCCGTTTCCTGTCAGAAAGTTAGCAAAAAAAAAAAAAAAAAGGCAAATAAAAGACTGTTCAACATGTGTCCAAATCATTGGAAAAAACGCATCATACATCGTTCAACGCCATGTTCAGAAAGACAACAGTAGTTAAATATACATTTTTAACTACCTGTGGATTAATGAAGATGGTCAGGTGTAGCTCTCCTGCTCAAAACAATGGCTACCTGCTCATTTATGCAATAAAGCTCCTGACGTCCTGTCTATGGAAGGATGTTGCCAGATTGGTTTTATGTTTTCCAGCCCAATCGTTAAAAGACTTTTTTTTTTTTAAATGCACTTATTTTTATCTACAATAACAAATTGAATTCATTAAACACTAGCAACTTTATTGTGATTCGTCCCATTTTTCCAACGTGACATAATAGGCTTATCAAAATAATACAACTTTCAATGCAACAAAAAACTAATTGCTATTTCTGCCCTCTGCCTTGAAAATGAAGAAAAACTGAAGGGGCAGCTCAAATAAAAAATATGTCTTTGTGTGGACAGACTGGATGTGGTCACTTAACTGACCTATTCAATTTATGAATAAATTTTTATATGCACTTTTTTTGTAATTATTCAAAGAAGACACCCAACTCATGGTCCACCAGACCAAAATTGTATCTCATTTTAGAGGTAAAAACGCCCAATCTGGCAACATTGTCCAAGAATGAGCGCCATCTATTAACCAGATGGTGTAATGCCGCTTTGTTATACAGGGCTATGGAGTTGAACTGTGTGGAAGGCATGTGGCAAACTGAGAGGAGATGTAACACACAAATAACTGACAGAGAATATCCTCAATTCTGACTTTAAATTATGACAACACAGACTATTACAACACATATAACACACATAATTTAATAACATGTATACACAGTATATATTTCCCAGGAAGAGTCCGGGCTGACTTTGTATTCCTTCGTGAGTTATTCATGTCTGTGGATAGCAGAAATAGAGGTTCATGTTCAGGGATGAGCCAGCATCAGTCTTTCTGCTTATAATGTAACATGCTTGAGGCTGCATTAAACTGTTGAGGCAGGAGGCCTTTTATAACAGATTACTCCTGAGAGGCTGTCACCAAAATCTGACGTTTACCACTGATGTTTTCAGATTGCTGATTTTTTTTTTTTCTGCTATCAAACTCAACTCTATGGAGCTAGATATATGAGGCTTGTCATTTTCAGCCAGTCATTGTGCAGCAGTGTTTTAAAGCAAGCATTGTGCTGCAGCCCAGAAATGCATGCTAAATTGCAAAGAGAGTTTTGGGACTGTTGTACATAATGAAGCTGTGGCTCTTTTACAGATGAAATTTAATGGAATGTAAATGTAACCCATTTATCAATTAACCAAGATGGGCCATTGGTGCAAAAACAGACATTTAGCAATAATTTTACAAAAAGAAAACTTTAGTCTTTCATAAATCATGATTTTTCATTACTGACTAGGTATTTTGTGAGCGTTTTGAATATCCTCCATCTTGCCATACACAAGTAGGAATATTCTTTACTAATTCTGAAGACATCCTGTCTTACAGAGTGTTTACTGTGTGCCGTATCACTGCTGTCTTTCATGAGTTTGCCACACCTGTAGGCATTGGCTTTGGTCGGCATATTGTAAGCACTATATATTTGTGTGCTTGTGCATGGCAGCTGGCTGTAGTCAAAAATTCAGTTTCAGGCATCTGTGAGTGTAAATCTCACATCCACTTCTCATAAATTTGGAATAAGTTGAGAATCAGGGCAGGTTCTTGAGCTCAGCCCTTACTGTCGGACTCTTATATTCTGTGGACTTGCTTTGTTAAGAAAAAATATAAAAGAAATCCTGTTATAGACAGTATACAGAAGGCATTCAGTCAGTATTTCCTTTGACATGCTTAAATAGGCTGGGAGCTAATGCACTGTATCACATTTTAAGGCGAATGTCTCTAAAATGGCTCATTGTGACATGGTGCGGAGCTGTTGATGACGTATTCCACTGGGTCGAAGTGTAGTCTATCTATTGCTGTGAAAGATTATTGAAATTGACTCATGTCAATATGTTCATGTAATTAAATGTTCAAATACAATGTGATAGCTATCAAACCTGTATAAATCCATTTTAAATGGTAACTCATATTTAATGTTCGCCTGTTTTCAAAACTCAAAATGAAGGACATGCAAATTAGACTTGATAGAAACGTCTGACTTTCTGAGTTTTGAATATATTGCAACTCATTAACCGAGTTCACTTCATCAGCATCCTCAAGAGCTCAAATAATAATTATCCCTAACATAAGGCTAATAATGCTAATGTCATCAGAATGAGGCAAAGCTTGGAAAATGAAGAAATAATAATTAGAATTTCCACACCCAATTTCCCCAGCCAATCACCCCTGATTTCCAAAGACTGCTTTGCCTTTCAAAAATTACTCCCAGAGTCTGCCACATATGAATGTTTGAGATGATTGATAGCTCCAATTTACCTCCATGTAAAGTAATATTAAACTCTGAATAATGCATAATTCAGTCGGCGGTGCTGAGAGATGGCAGGGCAGCACAGAAACACACACAACGGCACAGAGAGAGAAATACGCTCACCACATCGCAATTTACAACAGTGCCGGACAAAACATTTCTAAGTATGCAAACACACCCACAACCAAAAATAGATCCAGTACTCTAATGTGCTTGTGTGATTCCCATGAACTGGAATGAAGCACATTAAATCTGAAAAGAAGAACACTATAAAAACTAAGACAGATACGATAAGTGGGATTTAAAGACCTTACTGCTCTCTCCATATTTGACAACCATTCCTGAAAGTTCAATCCCTTCCCGTGGTCAGAGTTCAAAGATGTTACAACAAAGGGTATCAGCCTTGGGGAGCAACAACTACAGATTTCCACTGAAAATTGAATGGAGGACGAAATGGACCCCATTAACTTTAAATTTGAATCTGGTTAAAGGGACAGATCAAGGAATTATTTCTGACTCTTTAACATCACAGGACAAAAATAGGATCTTCCCCCGAAAATTGTGAATTTCTCAGATATAAAAACTTGGATCTTGATGGGAAAAAAAAAAAAAAATCTGGATCTAGTGGATTTAAATATGTTTTGTTTGACATTGTGTAAGGCTTGACTGAATTAAATGGGACGGCTGGGCCACAGATGTCAGTCACAAATATAAGATGATGTATCCATGGCTTCATCTTTCATATGAGGTTTGAAACTGCAGCAAGTGTTTTAGTATGTTATGATTTTGATTAAATATGAAATAATTATTCCAACAGATATAATTTCCATATCTCTGAGAGCACCTTTCCAGTACA
>NC_051057.1:10287729-10327729 GCF_904848185.1 Acanthopagrus latus | reverse complement strand
GTAGGGCATCTACTTGGAGAGCAGGAGATCAAAACTGACAGGGGTCGTTTTTTTCGAAGTGTGCCGGATAGATAGACATGGAGAAAAAGAAAGAAAGTATGGAAAGAGGCAGGAAAGGAGAAAGACAGAGATAAAAGGAAGAGGGGTGCGGGAGAGAGAGGACTTCACACATGCCCCGCTGCAGTCTGATAATCATGTGAGCCTCCATGAGTTTCAAACACAATCTGCTCGCGCATATACACACAAACACACAGGGTGTATTTAAATTGGTTGCATAACTAGCTGTTCCACAAACCAAAATAGACACATACAGTAAAAATAGACCGCCTCACTAGTTTGAATCCGGCAACCAGCTGGGGAAATCTGGGTGGGAAAGTAAATTCACAGCATTGCCCCCCCCCCCCCAAACCAAAACAAAAACAAAAGGTGCTTTAACTTGCTTAGCCGTGTCACCTTGTTGATACCTCCTAGTGCTCAGTAGCACAAAAAGACAGCTACACCTAGGAAACAAGATGAGTTTTCTTGCAAAGAGTGTAAACCGACATCCAATTTTGTAAAAAAGGAAACAACTGTCGGAAGAAATGGCGTGCACATTACAGGTTACTCTGTTAAAATTCAATTTCACTTGAAAAAAAAAAATACATTTCCCAAGACAAATATATAAAATATCTGTGGTATTTTAAAACTAACTGATTAACTTTAAGATGAAAACAACATGTCAAACCTTTCTATAAAGAGTATTATAAGTACACAATATCCTCGCCTGGGACTCTGAAGATGCCCATATTGCTGCCCCAGTCCATTCCCATATATAATGTAGCTCACCACAATATAAAGTTTTATTATTTCCATCTATGGCCGAGGCTGGAGCTTACCACAGCACGAAACCTATAAAGCCACAGTGTAGAGGCTGAGCTGTGGCATGACAGGAAGAGTATACCCCTGAGAGTTGGATGAAAGAGGCCAGGGAGCTGTTGGGAACACGGCTGTATTAGCACACATCCACCCATCCCTATCCTTCAGCGCTTTGACATTTAATACATATATAATTTACATAAGGTGGCAGCTCTCGCGAGCACACGCGCACACACACAACAGCTATTCTGCATTTGCATAGAAGAGCTATGAAACCACCTGTAAGTAAAGATAAGAGAGACAGACTAAATCACTGGCTGTCAAATATATCAGGAGCCTCTATCTGGCTTTATCAAATGCTTGCGTTCCATAAATAATCTTATAAGCTGTCAGAAGAGTTAACCGTGCCATTCATCGGTCTACTTGAACTAACCACATAAAGCGTAAATGCATGGATATGTATTAGGGATCTCACCTCTTAAAAAGGGTAACTCCACTAATTTTACACATTAAATTGTGTTAGGAGTACTATGGCATATGTAATAAAAGGCAGACTAATGCCAATTGTGCATAATCTGATGAATTGCCACCGGCGATGTCACTCAGTGACTAAGTTGCATTGTGGGTAATGTAGGCAGGGGGTTTTGAAAATCAGTCCCCAAAAGTCTGTACACCACTTTATTCTTCCTTCTTAAATCCTGGTGCCTACATTACCCACAATGCAACATCTCCTAGAGCCAGAAAAGGCCTTATACAAATGTTTCACATATGTAGCAGCACCACCGTAGGATCACTTTCTTATACAATAGATTAACACAACAATATAAGAATATACACTGTTCGACGTGTCGTGTAGGGAACTGACACAGATACAACACATTCTGCTACCATCTGATGTGTGATGCGTCCCACTGAACAGTTGACATCCATGTGAAGGAGCACACACACAGAGGTGAAGGCACACACACAGGAGGCTTGGATGTTATTTTCATGCTCCTCCAGCTGCTCGGAGCAGAACGTCTTCCTGCTGGTAGTGTTTGATCCCACTGAGATGCTGTACATCTGTCAGAGGAAGGGAGACCCCACTGAGACCGAAGCAGCATGACGTCATCCTCTCTCTCTCTCTCTCTCTCTCTCTCTCTCTCTCTCTGTCTCTCATCTTTCCTTTTCCTCCTCCTCTCTTTGTTCATCTCTTTCATGTGCTGTTGTTACATGTTTGCTTCTGAGGTAATCATCCTCTGTAGATCTGCTGAAGTGCAGAATTTGAATGGCTTGTGCCATTTTGTGATGTAAATCAACGGGCAACAAAGTTCTAATTTGCCTTGTTGTTCTATAACATCTTCTTGTTTACTGCTGCTGCACCCATCGCGCAGCATCTGTCCCATCATTACCAGTAATATAATAACAGGATTCTATATCCTTTTTTATGTGTGTGTGTGTGTGTGTGTGTGTGTGTGTGTGCATGTGAATGCATTGTGCAGATGTGTGCGGCAGGTGTGTGTGAAAGAATTGTCGCTGTGCTGGCATTTCTGTTCCAGTGTTGTTGTCCTGTTCTCCTCCTTATCAGCCGCTGAACACATTCCTCCAGACAAATGCACGAGCAGTGCTTGTTGGTGTGTGTGTGTGTGTGTGTGTGTGTGTGTGTGTGTGTTCGCCCTTTTTAGCCATAATTGTGACTGTTTGTTTGGCAGTGCCTGAATAAGTGCACGACATCATGCGCGAGTATGTGTGTCTGTCAGAGAGATGGTAAAATAGAGGGAGATAGGGTGACCGGGAGAGAAAGAGGGAGAGAGAGATAAAGGCATTCAGTGCTCGCTCTCTCTGGGTCCAAAGCCCTTGGGTGTCACAGAAGAGTTCCACTGTGTTAATCTCTGTGTAATAACTGAATCACAGAGAAAACAATAGAGCTCTCTGTCCCTTTTCACAAGCCAAAGGGCCTTGGGGCAGCTGGTTAGTCGGTCTAACTGTGTGAGGACAAAGTGTGTGTGTGTGTGTGTGTGTGTGTGTGTGTGTGTGTGTGTGTGTGTGAGTGCGTGCGTGCGTCGTCCGTGTTAAACTTGAAAGCCAGACATTAAGCGCTCTGTGTGATCTGAGTAAAGTGATCAAGGTTAGGAGGTGCCTGCATCTTGACTCGCTCCTTTCTAAGCAATTTTTCCCAGGAAAAACAAAGACACAATAAAGCAATTCATCATAAATCCAAAACACAGAGAGACGTTCACAGTGTATCGTTTGCGGCGTGACTGACACAGAGACGCTGTCTCAATTCCAGCCACTGCTACTCCATTGTCGCTCATTAAAAAGCAGTCAGGATATTCTTTCTCTTTCATTCCCTCCTTTCCTCAGAGGTGTGATCAGACTCTTATCTGCTATACTGCTGTTAGAGACATATGGGGCCTCAGCGAGCTGTTAACCTCCTGGCTTTACTGTGCCCTCCAGTGTGTGTGTGTGTGTGTGTGCGTGTGTGATAGATGGACAGAGACCAACAGAGAGATACATTGCTTGTTTTGGAGGGGAAAAGTTAAGGTGTCGTTATCTAATCCTTCTCCGATGTACTTCATCTAGGAGCTATTGTTCAGCTCAGCCTCCTGCCTAAGTAAGAGAACCAAGATATCAAGGTTATTTGAGGGAGCTGGTTGAGTCTGATACACTTGAGTCTCTTCAAGTCTTGAAGTGCTTTAACACAAAGAGGTTCAACACAAAGACTGACAAAAACATGCCACCCCCATGTGATGGCCTTGATATACTGCAGGGCGGTGAGCAGTTGTATTTGGTGACCAATGTTTCCACGGAAACAGAAAACAAATCCGGCTCAGACGTAAGGAGGAGTGAAAAATCACAAAAAAAAAGAATCATACCGTTGTGAAGTGGCATCAAGAATAAATCGACAAAAAAGAAACTATAAGCGCAGAAATCTCAGTCTGCTGCTACTTATCCTGATAAATGTTTGCACCTCTCCAAAAAAACCTCAATATGGATCACCCCAAACACTTTCCTTTCATGCCAACAGTGCGTCAGTCTGTCACGTGAGCCGACCTCGTCAGACTGTGAGGGTGAGAACTGGCCAGCTACCATCAGAAGGCTGTTTGATTGACGGGAGAGATTCAAAAGAGCAGATCCAGATTGCCACATTTTCTATTTTTTCAGCCACTCGTCCTTGTTTTTTCTTTGCTCTTTCTTGTCAACAACACTGTGGCTGCACAATGTGTCTGCACGGAGAGGAAGAGCAAAAAGTGAGAGGAGAAGAGTAGAACACATGGCATCACACCCTCAGGCATAAAGCTATGCACTGACTGAATTACTGCAGAAAAAACATCTTGCAGCGCGATCAGTCAATAGCAAAAAAAATTAAACAACACGATTGCTTTGACGCACTGCTTTAAACCTCTAACACGTATCCTCCGTGTTCATTTTTGGAGAGATAAATATCTAAGTATTTTGCTTGGTGTGGAATCGATCGCGACTGGCTGGAGGATGTTCATTATATCTGTTTAGCATCAAGTGAAATGAGATACGTCTGAATAGATGCAACTGTTAACTTTAAATTAAGAAGCACTATAGGTCGCTCCGATTGTCCACAACAGGAGGCTCACCGGGGTGTTACTGGTGCATCTGTGCCCTTATATTTAATGTCACTGCAGTTTTGCTTCAGAGATTACAACAACTGCAATTAACTCTGCTAGATTTTCCATTCAGTCATTCCCTCACCGGTACAACAGGCTGCTACTATAAAAATTAGAATTTCAGATTCATATTTCCCCTCCAAACAGCTCATAATGATCCCGCTTCAATGATAGATGAGTTCCCTCCTCACGAGGCCACAGGTAATGAGATCTTGCCTGTCTGGGTATTCCTACACATGCCTTTGTCACATTAATAAATAAAAAGTAAAAAAGAAAAAAAAAAGAGATATGAATATGTTTGATCAATGGATATGAAAAATAGATAAGAGGCAAGCCATGAGAATCCGATACAGTACAAACAACACGACAGATTGACATTCACTCTCTTTTTTTTTTTAGACGATTCAAACATTTGCAAAACGCATGACACCAAGAGATGAAGATGCGGACAAACACACAAACCTAAAAACAATACATAAAAAAAATATAGAAAAAAAAGTTTTCCTTTGGGAGTTACATTTTCTATCCAATCTCACAGAGTCACTGTGTTCTGTGTCCTGAATGATGTCCATTTCTCGCACTATTTCTTCCTCTGCTGTTTCTATCCATTGTTCCTTTGTGGGTGGATCCTTTTTTTTTCACACTATTAACACTACTTTGAACAGCCACCTATCCATTCTTTGTGCATTTTCCTCAGTAACCTATATTCACACAGTGAGAGTACCATGAAGCTTCCAAGGATATCACATCATAGTATTTTTTGCCAAAGAGAAAAAGTGAAAAAAAAAAAATGCACTCGTTATTCGTATTGTCAGAAGCTTGCCAATTTTTCACACTTGCACTGCAGCTGCATACAGTATCTACAGTCATATTAGTCTATTATTGATCAAACAGAATCGGTACTTCTCCTTGCTGTACTTTGATGTACACCTCACAAAGTCCGACCCCCTCCTCTTCCCTCTTCTGGCCCATTATATCACTCCATCACTGCAGCGAACAGGTGATCTCTGCGCTGTCATGGCAACCAAGCAATCCTGCTAACAGCTTTTGGGCGTCTGTACAGCCAGACCTCGATGGCACCCTGGACGCTTGCCGTTAACCTGCTGACCCCCGATTCAACCTGTGGTGATATGTGACAAAGACAAATAAACAAGACAGTGTGTGTGTGTGTACACCTACAGTATGTGCGTCAGTCAGACACAGCACCAAGCCGTCTCCACGCAGCCGGACAAGAAAATGTGTCCACTGCTGGTCACGAGGCTGAGGGCGATGAGCTTCTGCTGGAGACGTGGTGGAGACCTCTGCGCTCTCTCTGGCCTCCTGCTGTCTCAGTGAATGTGCCATAGCGGGAGAGAGAGTAACATGGCCTGACTAACCACCATTGGATATTCAATTTGCCTCACAGTATGGCCGCAAAACATCCTACACTGTACACAAAACAGCAGTGTGCTTCTATAGAAATCATCTGTGTTTGTGTGTGGTCGCATCACCAAAGCTACCTCACTGACCCTGTATGAGGGGGAAAAGGTATTGACTCCTTCCAAAAAACACAGTTGCTGTACTCTCCTGGTGGAAGACATGGAAATGATGTAACGCATTGAAACACTTGACGGGATCTAAAAACTTCCGCCCCGTGCTCGCCCCCTCGTCATAACAGTTTAAGGCTCGGCGTGCTGGCGGGCTGAGAACCCTCCAGAAGATCAAAGCGAGACACCTCACTGTGTGCCTTTGGTTTCATTAGGCCTTGTGATCCCAGTTTATTCAACAGTTCAACAAACTTGTCACGCGCCTGTAAAGAAGCGGCTGAAATCAGTGTTCCAATTTTTAACCCCTGAAATATGCCTTCATTTCTTATTTTGGAAAGAGGACAGGTTTTCCCTTGTGAATGCACACTTGGTGCTTGCGTTGGAGAAGAGATAAAGGGGTTCCTGGTAAGATGTGAGACAGTCTTTCTGAAAAGGGGGCTCAAACTCCGGAAAAAAAAATTAACGATAGACACCTTTGAAGTGAGTTTGATAACGATGCTGGATGCTTCTCAGCTCCACAACCAAATCTCCGGAACAAATGTTAATTAGTGTGCACTTCTGCAAATAGCAGATATGATAAAAGTTTACATTTACTTTATGTTACAGCTTTTGTTTGTTTTTTTAATTCAATTTTCAGATTTATGATTTGACAATGCTATGTTTCAGGCACAAAACACAGCTTGGTTGGGGTTTAAAGATCATGTTTCGGCCTGCATGGACATCTGGTCAAAACTGTCCAGTGGTCTCACGCTTATTATTGAAACAGTGGCTTCAGGCTTGACAGCCATCTTGTGCTGCTGTCACGAAACCACCATCCCCACCTCCGCCCTGACCTGAGAGCCAGCTCATATACAGCACATGTAGTGTGTGACTATGATGTCGTCAAGGTCTGTCAAATGATGAAGAGCCAAAAACAAAAACAAAACAAACAAAAACACAAAACAGGAAGGGGCAAATACACAAAAAAACAATAGATTAACAAACCAGAAGCTTGGGGAACACAGGTCGGAACACAGGCGACATGAAACTGACGAACATACAAAGAGTGTGGGAACAACACATGCTTCAATACAAACTAAACTAAAAAGGGGATGAGGTGCAGGTGGAGAGGCACTGGGAACAGAGTTAAGGAGGATGATGTGAGACAGGTGAGGGGGGAGGAGCTCAGGGTGCAAACAGAACACTGGGAACACTGGGAAGGTTGAAAAATGACAACGAGACACGTTGATATAACTTAAAAATAAGACAGACAGGAAATATCTTACCTAAACCCACAATCATGACATATATGATGCGTAGGAAATGATATGTACAAATCTTGAGCATATCCATATATTCAAAACAGCCAACTCACAGGACAATGTAACTACCCGGTGAAAAGAAATGCAGCACCTTTGAGTTATCCCTGACCCAGCACACAAGGGGATTCATAAATGCCATCCAGTTCAATTGACGACTGCCATTTGAATTGTGACCTTTTGAATCTGGAAAACACTAACATTGACCGCCTTCCAAAAATAAGGGTGCAGAGAGGCTAACCTGCCCGCAGTAAATGCAATCTCCAGCTTTGCTTGCTATGCCTGTGAAATCAATATCTTTTTATTTCATCCATTGGAGAGACCCATATAGTCCATTTCAGTGTGAAATACTCTCTGAGCCAAAGGTTCCTGTGCAGAGGCACAGTGAGAAAACCTCTTCCATCATTCCGCGTCTGCAGTGCAGGTCAAATTAGTTGAATTAAACATAAGCAAACTGGTGGTAGCAGTGCAGCAGGGAGCTACTAACTCAGCCCCCCCTCCTGCAGCCTATGTGTCTGCGCTGTGTGCATGTGTGTGCGTAGGATTCCCTGGCTGCAAAGTGGATTTTAGTTGCAACTACAGCCGTATATAATCAATTGTTTGTCTCTTGGTTATAGAATATGTGTCGTCTTGTCTATCTGCGGTCCACAGAGAGACAGCGAGGGGAGAAAAGAGAGATGAGAGTGACAGAAGCGGCGTGCGCGCGTCTGTGCGCGATTTCTGTGCATTTCTGGGAATCGGCGAGTCTCTTTCTCTCAATCCCATTCAAAGGCATCATTCTGAAACATAAAGACTTTGACTCCAAATCTCTGGCACAGGCCCAAACCCGGCAGATTTCGAGCCTAATTGGCCTAAACAACAGCGAGGGGTATCTTGTCTTTGACTGTAGCATTCTGTAAGGAATGTGCGTTCGTTTGGTTTGTTTAAAACCTTCATCGAACACAACTGAACCTCAAAATTAGCAAAGCAACACATGCAGATACGGCACATACTTTATATCCCGAGATGAATTAACCATAATTACAAATAAATGACAGCCATGGTTTAAGACCAGGATGGCATTTGAAAATAGCAAGTCACCATCAATTTGCTCATTTTTTATTTTAACGGAGCGCTGTTTTTTTTCAGTCTCCTTCTCTGAGTGTGTTGCCTGTTGTTGGTGGAAACGATCGAACCTCCTCTGCTTTTCTGATCTTCTCTTTGTTTGTGCACCTTCTGACACAGACACGCCCAGGCAGCTCTATTATGTTTTTCGGTATTGGCCACTAAAACACCCCACATATATCCAGTGGACCCAGCAGATTCCAGCCATAATTGGTACACACAAAAGTGAAGGGCGGCTCGGCTTCACCGGCGTTTTTCATGAAAAGCCTGTCGTCCACATTTTTTCCCCTCTCTCTTTTACCCATTTCACAATTGAAAACATTCCAACACACAAAATGTTTTTCACTCTCCCAAGCAAGAGACAGCAGAGCTGATGTACCACTGTGGTGCCACTGTGTACATACGCCTTTAGAAATTCATGAGCTGCACAATATCTAACTTAATTTATATGCGGATATCAACAGAGAGTTGCTTGATGAATTATACATAGCAGATGCAACCCACAGAAGACAGATGAGTGAAATTAATGTGCACTCGCAGCTCCAGATCCTGGCCCTCAGTCGGGATCCCCACAGTATGCCCATGCAGGAAGTATCACAGACAATCAAGACGCAACATCAAGGGCCATTTATGAGGCAATTTGACACGGAATGAGCAACCGAAACATTCTGTTTGCTGAAGAAACGTCAGAATTCTGTATGCCCGTATTAAAAACTGTACACTTTGAAGGAAGCTGGGGAAAGTCTGGTGTAGTGAGCATGTAAAACACAGAGGCTCCGATCAAGAGACACTGAATTCAGGAATGCTGCGACAGGAGACACGACTGGGGTATTCTCCTGTTTGCAAATGAACATTCAAATAAAATTAGAGAAAATTACAGGGCGAGTTTTAAATAAATAATTCCTTTAAGATCATAATTCAACGAAAGGACTAATTAGTGTGCTCTGTAGTTATTGTGTTCCCACAGTTTAGCGATTCATACCCTCAAATTACCTAATTTGTTTCTTCAAATCTTTTGCATGTGGCCTCAAATTACTCCTGCTGAATTGTTCTTATCTCTGTTTCAACTTAATGTAGTTTTACTATGATCTCTGGATCACTGTGCAGTTAGCATCTCTTTAAGAAGGTCTATTGTTGATTTACGCCTAAGGGCTTTAAAAAAAAAAAAAGGTAATTAAGCTATTTCAGGACACAATCAAATAATCAAACTGAGCTACTAGTAATATTCAAGTTGTTGTGAAACAGCCTCTGTTTAACACTGATGCCTATATTCAATCTACCTAGGCAAGAAAGACCATAAGCAAGAAGACTGCCTATTTTTACAAGGTAATTATAATTGTTCTTAATGCCGGTCTGATTCTGACTTATCCAGGTTGGATACAAAAATTATAAAAAAGTAAAATAAAATATAATTAAATAAAAACATTAATGGTGGAGTGCTGTGGATGATTTGAGGTTTCTCCCAATCTGAGGAAAGAGGTTGCTTTAATCTTAATTCAGATCAAGATCTTCACAACAGGTGGAGACGGCGCATTTGTCCACAGGGGCCGCCAAAATCAACACTGTAGCTACTTTAAAAGATAAAAATGACTGAACTAAGTGAACAAAAAAGCAAACGTAGGGCCTTGATTAGAAATTCAAAGGAATGATTTATAATTTGATTATATATGATTACATTTTTTAGCTGCAAACACTGAATTTCATAGGCATAGAATCCTGACCTTCTCTCCCTAAGAGAAAAGAACAACAATAACAAAAACCCCTCACACACACACACAAAAAAAAAAAAACACTTCTGAAAGGGTTATGCAGTAACACCTCACATGCTGTCAAAATGGTCGAAGTAAAATAGGAAAAGTTTTATTCCCCCGCCATCTGGGTTGTAGAATTTCATTGCCAAACACCGTCAGCATCCACTGCACACTTACTGATCTTAACATGAAGCACTCCTCTTCCTGATGTCTGTGATATATTATTCATGGCACACCAGCAGCTTCACAACAAAACATGCACCCTCATATTTATCATTCTTTATTCCAGAATAACCGCACATTCCCGTGGCCCTCTGCAGCACAACAGTCCACGGGACTTCCACTTATATTTTAATCTGAGGACGCCCAGCAGTAGAAACCTGTTACGTTAAAAGAAAGCATTTTGTTGTCAGCCATGCGGCATAACAAAAGGATGCCTGAGGAGGAGCTGGGCACGAATGAAAAACGCTGAATCTCGGGATGGAGCGTATGCGGCTCGCACTGACATGAGCTTTACTTGGTACAAGCACAATGTGTAGCTAGACAGAAAAACCTGCCTTTGTTAGCTCAGGGACTGTGAAATGAAATCGAATAATGTGGACAGCGGGAGCCGAGGCACGACTGTGGATGCAGCTCTCCAGTGTCAACACACATCAATAAACAACCTAATAAAAAGCCCTGTGGTCACAACATTATTTCAGCTGCCGTCCTTCGCTCAGACACGCTGAATGCACTCGCAGAGAAATCCTCACTCAGCTTCTTCCTTACATGTTGTATAATGTGGTCTGCGTCCTACAGGTGGCTGCTCTAAGTTCCTCTCATGGTGCCCTCTTCTTTTTCGCAGCTTCTGCTCTCCGATGTCCCTCTCCGTCTCTATACCTTCCTCATTCGCTTCCCATTGATCGAGGTGGACAAAAAATCCACCCACACGCCATGGCAATAAAATACGGTGGCTCCAACCATACAGGGGCCATATTGGTCTGATCCCTGTCCCTCTCTGCCTCTGTCTCTCCCATCATTTCCATCAGATCCTTTTTTTCTGCAGACGCACAAGGGCGTTTGATTGGCAGGTGGATGTAGCCACAGCAACACACATCTGATAAGGATCAGTGTGCGCTGCTTATGGCCTGTCTGCTGATCCGACCACAGGCAGTGGGTATGGCATTTATAACACTTGGCTGGCCTCAAGCTTTTAAGATAGCAACACCACTGTGCGTGCGTGCGTGCGTGTGTGTGTGTGTGTGTGTGTGTGTGTGTGTGTGTGTGTGTGTGTGTGTATCAGCTGGGGATCAAGGATTACCCAAGATCTAGCGAATGAGAAAAGTAAGGAAAAGCAATAAGAGTTTGGGACAGAAACTGATACACAGAAGATATAGATTATATTTTATATATGAACCCCATTTATTTCTGAAGAATAATGGCGACATGTTCCACAAACTTCGGGGTGTCCTGGAGTCAACCTTGGCCACATCTGCAGCAAAAGTGAAATACTAAATATCCCAAAATATAATATAAATATCAACTAAATATCTTTTTATGACGAAATACTGCAAGTGGAAGGCAGACAATACCCTTAAATGGCTACGTCAAGTGGGGATAAAATAGCGTATCTTTCATCAAACATCTTTGACCAACAAGCTCCTGTACAAACTACTGTATCAGCCAGCTATCATTCCCAAAATGTTAAACACAGCAGCTACGGTTAACCTCTAGCATCTGGAGGGAACCCCTCTGGTGGAGCAGAATAAATAGTCAAGCAGCAGAAAGGTTGGACGTATGGGTCATACGTAGGACTTTTCCCCACAAGAGCAAAGTATGAGTCTTGGGTGGCAGAATGTGAGGAAAACAAAAGTCGAACCAGTCGAGCTGACTTCTTGATCTCAAAAATTGATGTTTAAATGCAACAAGGCATGCGCTGTGCATTGTTTGGCCGAGAGCGTGTCCATATGATGTGCTGTCTCTCCGACCCGCTGCCTGTCTTGCAAACCAGGCTAATGTTGCGCTCTTCACAAACACAGAATGGAGAAAAACCAGCGAGCCGTGCTCAACTGATAATCATGACACCCAACCGTCTAAGAAGCAAAGCATGGCAGGATTTTGTCTTCAGCGCCATAGGTGGACGAGTGCTGCATGGACTCAGTGTTGGATGATGGTATCTGGAAGTGATTTCAGGTTCTTCACATCAGTGACAATGTGTGCCCTTGTGTTGACAAGGAAAAGCAACGACGTGAGCGGTAAATGAACAAACAAGAGAAGAACACACACACACTTGCCCACACTCGCATCCAAGTGCAGGTGTTCATATCCTACCAAACACGTTATTTCCCACTTGATCAGTCAGAAAGATAATAGTATGTTGCTGTGCAAAGAGACTATAGATGAGGCCAACAACAATATACCTCCCTGCTTCCTACCACATAACATATCATTATGGCAAACCTTTCTCTCTCTCTCTCTCTCTCTCCCTCACAGGCACACTCTCCCTGCAGCTTCGACAATTTCTCTTCTTTCCCCACACCTGCAGGAAAGTGCCGGTTGCCAATCCCTTTTTTTGGCATCTTAACTTTCTCAGACGTCACACAAAGGGTCAGAGGGATGCGCCAACACTAATAATAGGTCTGGATAAGCATTAAATAAGTTGTGCCTGTGACGCCCTGGTGATCCAGATGGATTTTGATTGGCTGTCTGTGCTCCAGTTGTTCATAAAATTCACTCTGAAGGCAGTGCTGCGAAAAGCACCCAGAAGACATAGTTCAGTCAGGTTATTGTGTTAAAATATTGCCTTGGTGAAAGTAGAAGTCACCCATATGATTAGCACCAGCACGGTATGAAACGACCTAACCTAATGTGAAAACCCCCTTAAAATATCTGATATGACATGTACAAGTAAACTGTGTACTAACCGTTAACGTGGTGTGCCGTTCATTTAAAAATGTGCCACTTTGGGTCTGATGCGGCATGCAATCTGCAAAGTAACTACTAGTAACTATAAATAAGTTATCAAATTAGTGTAGAAGAGTAAAAAGTACATTTGCCTCCAAATGCAGTGGAGCGAAAGCGCAAAAGTGGCATGAACACGAAATACTCGAGTAAGCGCGAGACCCTCGAAGTTTTGACAGGCAGCTCGATGCATGAACTCTGATGAAGCACCCCCTTACATGTAATAAAGGTCACAATCACACACACACACACACACACACACACCACAAGATGAACATGTAGGCACGCTTCCACTCTCAGCCATGATCGCGCCAACTCTGGGCTTCATTTTCACCCTGGGAAATCAAGATGATCTGCGCTCCGGCTATGGCTCCTCTTTGATGCTCAATTAACTCTGGCAGACCTGGCTAGCTGAGCCAATTATTAATTCAGCTTAGCGAGTACATTGAGGCGGGCGCAGAAGTGATGTCATGGCTAGGCAACCGTGGACATCCTCCTCTCACTGTAGGGCCTGCGCTAAATACATGCCATTAGGTTTTACTGGGCAGCCTTTTCCTTTTTGACACCGGTGGAAGTAGCACCGCGCCGCGCCGCGCCTTCACTCGTCACATTCCGTGTTTTCTTCTTCACACCTTTCTGTCACTTCTTTGCTTCTGATGCTTCCTGGTCGCTCACTCAGGCTCTCTGCATCTGTGAGCCATTCTTACTCCCCAACAAGCTTTTTCACCATTTAGTCACCCCCTTCCTGTGAATCCACCTCTTCTCCCACCTGCATCCTCAACACCCTCCCCTTCTTCATGCCTTGTCTTTTTGTCACATCGCTCATTTCCTCTCCGTTCCCTATTTTCTTTCCCCGTTCTTTGTTTCCCCCGCGCACTAAAGACTGAAGGAAAGGAGGGAAGATAATGGAGTGTGTGTGGGGGGGTGGGGGGGGGGGGGGCAGCGGGCTGACAGAGGGAGTCCCATCTGCAGTGAGCTCATTAGAAGATGGGAGGAGAATCGGCGGCAGAAACACACTAGTAGGCATCCACAGAGCCCACTCCCTCTGTCTGTCTCTCCCTCGCACATATTGCTGCCTCGCTGGACTCATTCCAACACTGACACATCGCTCTCCCTCTCTCCCGCCCTGTCTCCCTTCTGCTGCGCTCCTCAAAAGTCCTGCTCTCATTAATCACAACAATATACAATACACAGCAATTGCTGAATGGTTTTACCTTTTACCACCTCCCAGAACAATGGGGCCGTATATTTTTACTACACGTGGCATCAGTGGAAATCGAGCCATAAATCCGAAGCATTGTTAAAGCCGGGCAACTTTTCTCCCTTTTTTTTCTTTCTTTGAAGAAGGAGAGTGATACAGCACTGATAGACAGATTAAATGCTCAAGGATACTTCTGAAGACTAAATCCCAAAATCTGAGCCTGACCCGACTTTTAGAGATGATGGCACGAAGCAGCCCAGTCGCCAGACAAAATGTTGGCAGTCCACATCGCTCCAAACCACTGATATGTTCACATCTGTGTATGTCCCAGGCTACTTACCATAACTTTATCACAACTTTTTTTCCTGCCTTTTATGGCTTGAAGCAGAGCGAGACAATGGTGGCAGCCACTGACAGGAAGCTGGGACATCTCCGACCATGTTGGAAGCAACACAACTGGGTGTTTTTAGCAAGATTAATTTCCAGTCAGGATTGTGGCGACAGAAACAAGCACTTTAAGCCAAAAACATGCTCTTTTCCTAATCCTAACCATATGGTCTTTGTGCCTAAACCTAAATAGACAAAAGCACAGCATGGTCACAAGATAAAACTGAGAATTGAACCCAAAGAAACGTGAAGATGCAACAAAGGGAAACCTAAAATTTCATTATTTCAGTGGTTTTACAGAAACGTACAGTTGTGCCTTGAGTCTTAACATCTCCCAACGTGGGATAAAAGAAGCATCCTACTCCAAGATATTGTACATAAACCTTATTTACCAAAATAAAACTCAGTCGCCATTGTTGTCAGGTTAAAATGCAGGTTCAAACAGGCAAACTATAGCTGCTGTAATGTGATGACACTGTCCGCCCCTTTCACCTCTAAACCACAAATATTTTCACTGGCTTTAATGTGAAGGTCAGCAGATGGTGAGGTTACACCGATGGTGATTGCAAGCGTGAAAGAGGTCGTGCCTTATCAGCAGGAAGTCTGGCGATACTATCTTAGAAGGTTCACTGTGCAGCATTCCAAGTGCCATCCCCCTCTGTGTCCACTTATCAAACAGCAGAGCTGCAACGATTACTTGATCAATTGATTAGTCAATGGAAAAAAAAAATCAATCGCCAACCACTGAATTGTTTCAGTCGATTTTCAAGCCAGAATGTCCTGGCTGGTTCCAGGTTCTTGATTGGAAGGATCTGCTGCTGTTCTGTCACATGTGATATCAAATGAAGAGTCTTTGGGTGTAGACTGGGGAGGCAATCCAAAGACATAATTGTAAGTTGCTGCCCTAATAAAACATTTTCTTAATACTGATCCCCCAAAAGGAAAATCTGTCATTCCTTCCCCTTCCACATAAAGAGGCCAAAGGGTCAGTGACAAACCAACAACAACCTCTGAGCTGCGGGGAAACCCGCGTCCTGCTCAAGGACTCCCCAGCAATAAAACAGGGCCTTGACGCCAGACCTTCCAGGTGAAGAATGGGCTCTTCTAATAACATTACCACACTGAGCGTGTTGTGTCTATATATGAACACTGATCACATATGCAGTATTTTCACACACACACATACTTAATATGCAATAAGATCAAATCATGAAGTGGTGCATATTGTGCCACAATACAGCCTGGTCAGGAGCACTACTGGGCAATCAAGTGGCTGCATTCTTCGCTACAAATCCTGATAAATGCTCCATCCTGATGACAGTTTGGAGGCTGGCACTTTGCTGCACTACCATGAGATTGATGGAGGGTTGCTTACAATTACAAAACTGTCCATTCAAGAGATGGACTGGTCTGGGATGGCTTAGCTTGGCTCTGGCCTGGAAGTAGGTGGAGGCACTTACTTACTTCATCACTCAAGTTGTTGGAAATATAAATACTAAAATAAGGTATAAATACCTAAACATCTACTTCAGTCAAGTACAGTGACTAACTAAAACACATAGTAAATAAATAAGTGATCTAACCAATTAGTTTTGATGATGAATAATAATTAGGGGAATGTAATTACTTTTTCAGTGATTTAGATTCTGTGAGATACTCAAGGAGAAACTGATTTTATTTTTCCATTAACTTGCCTTACACTGGAGAGGACTAGCACTGGTAACGCACTCATGCTGTGTTGGTTTCAACTGCAGACAGGGTGAGTTATGTTTACAGAAAGGGCTCGCAAACTCTTCTTTCAGTCCAATATTTCTCTTCAACGCTGCCGGATATGTATTAAGAGATGGTGAAGACTCGTCGATCAGCAGGGGTAAATATGTTCCTAATGGGTAAGACTCCTAATGCAGCTCAGTCTCACCCTGATTCATACTTAAGCACAAAATACAATCTAGAATATTACCTGGACACATAAGATAGCCATGATGGGTGCACTGCACAGCACCCTTGAGAGGTTAAGAAGAGGGACACTGCGGGCTTAATGGTGCGTAACATGTCTGCAATCTTGTAAAAATTCCACAGTAATGGGGGATATTGTAAAATTGTTCATTAGCAGCAGCACATGAGTATTTTTTATCTCATTAAACGAGCCCATGAGCGTCTAGTCACCAACAGAAGCATCAAGTCAGTTGATTGATGAGCACACTGAAGCTGACAATTAGCACCTCCCCCGTGCCCATGAATATGCGATCAATGAGATCGACAAGTATGGATCAAATGTCCGCCGGCTGCCTGAGGCCCATTCACATCGCATTATAGTGAATGCACAGAAGAAAACACCAACAGCGCACAGCAGCTAACACAGCTCAAGGACTTGAGAAAAGGTTTTTCATCTTCATGGTGCTTCATGTTCAACAGTCGGTGCTTTTTCTTCTTCTTGGAGTCGAGTAGAAGCAAATCACATGAATGGACCTCCATAAGGATCCTTCTCCTTTGAAGAAACCAGCTTTTTTGTGTTTTTGAAGGGGAAAAGAGTCATACATAGAGCTAGAGTTCATATCAGCTTACGACTAGACTACTTGAAAAGATACAATAGACAGTAAATACAACAAACGCTCGTCTTCAACCGCATGTTGACAAATGAGCAGCATCAGATGTTGCCTCTGGGCTTGTCTCAGACCTCAAGGAAGATCTATGTGGCATTGCAGACTTTGATGCAGGGCCAAAGGTCAGTTCAACTGGAGGACAGATAGAGAATCAGTGTCTTGCTCGCTCAGTGTCTTACTCCAGGTACCGCTGGTGTAGGACTCCCTGCTCACTTCGCTGTCTTACATGTCACATGAATTATGAAAAATACCGGGATAGAAATAGTCTCATCCAACTGAAGGACTTCCGTCTTTGTTATTTCAGGCATAAGATAAAGGGAAATCCGAAGATCGAATTTCATTTCTGACATGAACATTTCACAACTCTCTGTAACCATTTGCTGCATTAACTGCTCGAGCATTACCATGCATGCTGAACACAGGCTGCAAACGCCAACTGTGATAATTGATTAATTGGCTTGAGTCACTGTTTAGAGTCAAAAATGTTTCCAGGTTCTTTCAGTTGGACATTTTCTGCTTCTTCTTTACTACTCTATGACAGTGAACCAGACATCTTTGGGCTGTGGACAAAACAAAAGGACATTGGACATTTCTTTGCACCATTTTCAGACATTTTATCAAATGAATAAAAGTACCGATTAATCACAAAAATAATCAAATGATTGTTCAATAATAAATAGTAATTGTTAGCTGCAGCCCCACAATGAATGGAGCTACTTTGCAGCCTGCAGAGATAATTCTGACACTGATCACTGACACTACTGGACAAACACCCCAAACTTTCATAGCAGACTCTGGGAGGAAAATGAAATTCATAACAGTTACAGTATTTTCTAAATCCACCCTGGCCCAGCGAGGATAACTAGAATTTCAAACTCCCCCCCCACCCTTCATCAGCATTACTCTACGAGGCAACTGCCGGGCCGGCTCATCCCGGCAGCTCTTTGGACTGTCGTCAGCACTCCATCCCGTGGACGCCTGCCAGTAGCCCCTCCGTCCGATCAATAGGCACCGGCGGCTAGCTTTCCCCCCTTTGCTCTCTCTCCCTCTCTCTCGGCTACCACAGTATAAAGACTGTTCTGTTCTGCCGGCGCAGCATAGTGATTAGGCATTAGGCCTGCGCTGCTGTGTGAATTAGCTTAATCTGTGTCCGCGATGAAGGACGAGGCTTTTCATGCCCACTGGAGACATTCACTGGACATAAAAGAAGCTAATCTTTAGGAAATTTAGAGAGAGTGAGATGGAGTGAGTGCATATGTGTGTGTGTGTGTGTGTGTGTGTGTGTGTGTGTGTGACACAGTTCCCACAGTGATAGATCTTTACTAATGCTGCTTATCATTCAACAATAAAACACACATAATGCCGTGCCCGAAGATGTGCGGCTGGTGGGCCAGGAGAGCGTTGGACTGTCTTCACCTCAAGTACTTTGGGGAGAAAAAGTGAGTAACATGCTGAGCAGCAGCTCTGTGTGTGTGTGTGTGTGTGTGTGTGTGTGTGTGTGTGTGTGTGTGTGTGTGTGTGTGTGTGTGTGGAGAGCACGGGAGGGAGGAAAATCTATATCCCCATATTCCTGCACCAGAGGTCAGTTTGAGGGGAATTAGAGGGGATTGTACTCTCCTTGTTACACGGCTGCTTACCTGCCCACAGAGGAAGCCGCCTGCAAATCTCATCCCCAAGTTTTAGAGTTTGGAAGCAGCGCGCACCAAAAGACAAAGGGTTTACACTAATACCCTCTCCCTCTCTGCCTGACCGTCCATCATGCGTCTGCTCCGAGTGCTGACATGTTGGTAAGGCTGAACGGTGAGCCACAGCACGCCTTACAGCAGCCCTCCTCCTCCTCCTCCTCCTCCTCCTCCTCATCCTCTTCTCCTCCACCACATCATCTGCTGGATATATTGTGCGCCCTTGACAAACTGCCAGCGCGCAATCCCCCCCCCCCCCCCACTCCTGCAAATGTCTATTGATCAAAGCACAAGTATGGCTGTGGGAAAGGTATGAAGTCTTTCCCATACTCTTATCCTGGTGTCACCTCTCATACTCCAGAGCCTCGCAGACAAAAGGCAATTCCATAAAACTTAATGGGCATCAGTGGACAATGAGATTTATAAGCAATAAACTCCGATATAGCCGAGGCCCAGTAATAAATCACATATCATGCTGTACCACAACATCAAGTCCGGGTACGTTTGGGGATATTACAGCAACTTCACTTCTGGTTCTGAATGGAGTTGTCAAAACAAAGTAATCATCAGCTGGCGAGGAAGAGCAGCCCCACACCTTCTGTTTACAAGGTGCTTTTCACACCTTTTTCAGCACTTTTTACGCACACGCGTTGGTGAATTTGGGTCAGCAGTCAGCTGGGGCCAAATATCTGGTGTGTGTGTGTGTGTGTGTGTGTGTGTGTGTGTGTGTGTGTGTGTGTGTGTGTGTGTGTGTGTGTGTTGGACGCCTGTTTGCGAGAGGAGCCTCTTGGCAAAAGCAGGGCATCATTTTTTATAAAGCAGCACTTTCCCAAAACCATCCACCGAGCACGATCCAGAAGTCATGCTCACACACCTGAAAACACAGGCGTTCTGAGGACCTTCCAACTCTCTGTCCGATCACAGCATGTGCACAGCAGCGTTCAAACAAAGCGATGACTTACCGAAATGAGATTCTGGCCACCGCCAGCGACCGGCTTCCCCTTGTTTCCCCTTCCGCCTCCTGGTCCGCCTCTCCTTCAAGTCAATCCGCAGCGCGCTGAGATCAGATGAGAACTGAGCGGTGCGCCTTCTCGCTGCGTCCTGCGTCCAGAGTTGCCGGGGATGGAGCGACCATTTGCCGGTGTGCTGGGACGGGGTTGTGAGGCTGAGGCATCCGCAGGGCAGGAGGAGGAGGAGGAGGAGGAGGAGGTGGAGGAGAAGAAGAAGGATGTGGAGGAGACGGAGGAGGAAGAGGCGAGGCGCTGGGTACGAAAGCGAGACAGAAAGAAGGAGGGAGCGAGAGAGAGAGAAAGAGAGAGAGAGAGAAAGAAAGGAGAGCAGCACTGCAGCGACGGGGAGGCAACACCACCAGAGAGGAGGCAGACAGCATCCCTCTCTCTCTCTCTCTCTCTCTCTCTCTCTCTCTCTCTCTCTCTCTCTCTCTCTCTCTCTCACACACACACACACACACACACACACACACACGCGCGCGCTCGTCATCACCATCATACAAGGATACGGAGCGCCATCTTGAGGTGGTAGGCGGCAGGCCGGGAGCTGTCCCAGATGTTTAATGCGTGTCATACGTGCATATTCACATTGAGATTTCTGACTTTCTCTGTCAGACCTACGGGGAGTGTGAGATTAGTTGTGCATTTAAGCCTCAGGGCTTATTGGACTCCTCAGTCTCTACAGTCATCCATGGCACCAATTACTCCCTTGTAACCTCCCCTCCCCCCATGCACACCATTATTCATTATATTATTTTCATTATTGATTAATCTACCTTTTTTTTTTTAAATACAATTAATCGATTGACCGTTTCATTTAAAATGTAAATGAATGAACAAATGTGAAAACAATGCCTCTCTGTTTCCTTGACCCCACACATTAGCTCCTGACCAATGATTATTTTCATTATTGACTGATCTGCTGATTATGTTCATGGGTAATCATTTAGACTATGAAAAAAAAGTGAAGAATGCTCACCACAAACTCCCAGAGTCCAAGTGACGTCTTCCAGCTGCTTCATTTGTCCAGCCAGCGGTCCAAAACCCAAACACTCCTCATTTGATGTTATGCATGATGAAGAAAAAAAGCAGCAAATCCTTCAATTCACGACGCGCTGAGCAAGAAATGTTGGCCATTTATTGCTTGCAAAATAAATCAATTTGAATCAGTCCAATGACTTTCTTTCAGACAACTCATTGATTGTTCAACTAATCTATCAATATCTTGACACTGCATAAGTGCCGTATTTTCTTGTTGTTAAAGTCTGCATTACAGTAAAGTGGTGTCAGTTTCTGAACCGACCAGACTCTCCTGCCTGTTCTGATAGTAACCTTTGCCCGCTTGGTCATTACATCCACAATACTGATGAATATTTATCAAAAGTGTCATTGGGTTCATATTATGTGAAAGTACCAGTAGCCATCTCTGGAGTTTTGGTCTCAAATCATGATATTTGATTTTGGCCCCCCATTCCAAGCATGTATGAAGAGCTAGTGAGAAGACTTCAGAACATCAAGATAAGACCATAATGTGTATCCTGATGTAGCCCAAGAACATTGTAATATTATTAGAACGCCTTATTGCATGGCCCTCCGCTCTACACAGCCCTCGAGACCAAACAACACACCTAACTCTCACTCTTACACCCCGTCTGTCCTCAACCCACAGCAAAAAAACTGAGTCGTAATTCAGTGATTCAGTTTGGTTGACTTTCTGGGGACCTAGCTGAGTCTCCATATGTGACTGTGTGAAACACATTTTTCCCCTCAATACAAGCGCCACCAACCCAGCCCATGTTATGCCCCATCCCCCCAGATCCCCTTTCTGCACACTCAAACAGCACACACTCCATGGCAACCGCGTCCCCACTGGGTTGTGGTGATGATAATATCACCTGACCTGCACTCCATCATCTTTCCAACCCCCAATTCCCTTCACTTTTCACACACACACACATATGGACACATGCACGCACACATGCATGCACAAACACACACACACACACACACACACACATACATACATACCACATACCTGGTTTCCCAAGGTCAAGAACTGCTGAGTATGTCAGATACGTGCCTGTGTCACATGATCTGCACAGTCAGTTCTGCGGGCTCGAACATATTTCTCTCTTTTTCTCTGCCTTTATTGAAATCCGTCTCTCCTTGAACACATTCAAACATCTTCATTATGTCAAAATATGGCCACTGTGCTCACCGTGTCCCTTCTGTCTCTCTTCTGTCTTGACTGTCAAAAAGCATCACTTCTTCTTTCATCAAATATTTCTTGACACATTTTTGCACTCACTTCGTTCCAGGTTTAATTCACACATTCTCCAAGGGCTTCGTACATGGCATACCTATTTTTTTTCTATCCAGGATACAGGAAACCTGATGTGACTGACAGATGATCACATGATACAGGAACACGTGGCACACCGTTGTATATTATGGAGAAGGATCCCAGTGTGTAAATTCAGTAAAAATAAACAAGTAGATGAATGAATCCAGAGGGAAAAGACACTCACAACAGAGGGAAAACATGCCCTATGCACAGTATATCTTGAGTCATACTACAGGATTACATCTCAGTCTCAGGAGGACATATTCCATCTTAATGTATGAACAGAACGGCTCCTTGAGCGACACCCTGTCCTGCACTGTTTCCATCATCCTTAATTCTTAACAGAGAATGACATATATGAGACCTCCCTTTGTTTGATTATAATATTTATATAAATGTCTCCAAATGTAGTATTAATGCCATGCAGCAGCATAGCACCAAAGTGACTAAGCTAAGTAAGCCTCATTCATTTAGTCAGTATAATTATCTTGATTTGAGAAGACACATGTATGACACATGGGAACATAAATGCATTCTTCTCCTCTTAATTTTCCATTGTATTCATATTCATTTGTATAATCTGCATAGCATAAATCGCATATTCACTACCCAAATTAGCTTGTTGCGTTAGATAAGATGTTTATATAGGACAGGACAGAAGGACTGCTGTGCAACCAGGACGTCAGTGTATTTGTACGGACTAGAAATGGACTGAGCGGGAGACAAAATAAGTCGATAAACAGATATGAGTAGGGTAAACATGCAATGGCTTAAGTTTAGTTTAATAAGCGAAACACCAGTTGAGTGTCCTCAGGATTGCTGATGTGTTAGATCCACTGATACCAGCAGCACCCTTTTCATTCTGCCGTGTCACCTTCCCTCACCCCTCACTCGTACACACAGTTATTTATGGCACCGGTGTCACCTTTCACCAAGTGTGCGTCACATATCTTAATCAGATATGTGAGCTAGCAGAAGTGAATCACCTGTTCCACTCAGTCGCAAGAATAAACCCTATGTCCATTCTGTGATTCCTGTTCACACATGTTTTTATTTCACGATTGGAAAAAGGAATGCCACATATAAGTGGGATTTAATCCAAAGCAATGTTAGGAGAGAATGGGCTGTGTGTTTGGAACGAAGAGCAGAATCAGTGAGAGCCAGCGTGGCTGCAGAGAAACTCAAAACTCACGAGAACCTTCCTGGGTTTGCTGCACATGCGTGCATCTGTTAGGAAAGACATGGGGGTGAATGAGCGCACGCTGTTTTAAGTTGTTTTGGCAAAGTAAACAGTGCCGATTCTTTGATAAGCCCAGAGTTTGTGTTGTTCAGTATCTTTACCATACTGGTATCATACTGTAGTGAAATAATGAATCACTTTCTGTGCACAGAACATGATAATTTTAATGGCTGAGACTGTGGCTCTCAACTAAAATAGACTGAATAATCACGTTGCTTTGAAAATGTTACAACACAGTGATCGAGTGATCTTAAAAAGAGTAGATCGCACTGAGTAAGGCCTCTCTGGATAAGTCTTGGTTTAACTAAAACAAAAAAAAACAGAGAGAAAAGAAAGAAAGACAGAAATCAACATTACCATAGTTTCAGTCATGGTCATCAGCCAGCCTCACTCATCCGTGGCTTATAATTGAGTTGGTTTTGGAGCTATACTGTCCGTTCTCTATTGCCAGAGTCTCTGTTGACACTTTTCAAAACATGGCAGCTGGAGAATGCACCGAAATCAAGAATCTCATTAATTATCCCCGTTCATCTGTCTCTCAGTTCTATTCATTTACAGCCGGAGGCTTTGCAGTCTGCTTTTCACCGCCCGTTTGACTCATTTTCTTTTTGTTTATTTTTCCTTCGGTCTAATGTCGTATGGAATTGTTTGTATTTGCTGTTTCATCTTGCACATATGGACAAAACAGACATATTTTCACTTGATTATTCCATCATCTCGCATTCTAATAGCATCACAGCCAAAAGGGGATCTGAAAAAGAGACACAAGCTAAAATCTCTCCCATATTGCAGATGACTGGAGCTTGTTCTCCTCTTCAGAGAGTGGGAACTGATTTCATACTAAAGTGACAAAAAAGCCAGAAAAAAAGATTAGAACAAAATGAGTCAATTGTAATGAAAATGATTCATCCTCTGTGAATACACTGTTCATGATTTTCTCATCATAAAAAAATAGTAGTTGAAGTTGTTTCTTCCTCCTGCTCTCTGCACATGTGGTGTTTGTAAGGGCGTGTGAGCATGCATGTCTAAAGAATGACCACTAGATGGGGCCACTGAGCTAATTCAACTTAGGAAGGCAGTCGATAAGACCAACCAGAGATTCAGTGCATTAAAAAAAAAAAATCAAATGTAAGACTATATAATAATCATAACATTTCTTAAATGCAACAACAGCTGATGAAATACAACAACAACAACAACAACAACAACAACAAAAAACAAAAAACAGTTGTGATGAAGTCTGTCCCTTGCAGTGTTTTACATAATGTCTTATATCACTGTTTCCTCCCTCTGGGCTGCCACATTGTACAGTCACTTCATTGGCATGCAGTGAAGGTTTCTTGTTAAACACACACAGGCTGAACTTGAACACTTGTGACTTGCGTGTGACCGACTGAAGGGCTGTTTTGTCCCAAGTTTATGTAACATGGTTGACCAGTGACTTGGGTGTTTTTCAGAAGACGGGCTGGGTCACTCCAGACTCACCCCCAAACACACCCACACACATAAAAAGTGGAACTTTCATCCGATGCTGCGCTTCGCTTGGCCTGTGAAGACCGACAAAACAAGTCACAGCACGTTACTGTCTTTTGGCTTAATTCGTGCAAGGTTCTCGTCAAATGAGCTGCAGATTAGTGGTTTTAGACAGCTGAAACAACACAGTGTATTTCTGAGTTGATGGCCTTGGAAGGAATACAGTAACAAAGGATGGTCTGGGCTGAGTTATGAGAGTGATTTGTGCGTCACCTTCTTGATCAATAAAATCATTTTTGGCAATTTGGTTCTGAGTCCTGTGACTCCCTATACACACATACTGAGCAGCAGACGTGATGTTCCCCCTTGAGATACCATCAAAATGGAGCCTACAGGTGGATGCTGGGCAGGCGGAAGAGTTGTGCGCATTATCTAGGAAGACATCTCACGGCCATTGATTTAATTAATGAGCATGAAGCACCAAGCTGCAGGGAAAAGCCCAGCGGATGCAATTTACAGTAAACTGTCAGGGTAATAGATGAACATCCCGTGGCCAAAGGTATGTTGATACCTGACCAAAGTATTTGGACAACGCATGATATACAAGTGACTGTTAAACGTCACATTCCAAAACCACGGGTGTGAATATGTTGCGTAAAAGGGTTATGAGGGGATTTCCAGCACATTTCTGGAACCTGGTCCAGGATATTTCCTCTCATTCAGCCAAAAATCAGAGCATCAGTGAGGTTTTGAACTGAATTCACACCAAAGGTTTAGTTAGCGTTGAGGTCAAGGCTCGGCCCAGGCCAGACAAAGTACCATCAACAGAGTTGGGAGCGAACTATCGTCTAAATTATAACTCTATGCTGTAGCACACACTCTACATACTTTTGGTGATGTGGTATAGTCTCGGTCAAATTTTTACATAAACTTGTGAAGCAAATGCATATCATGGTAGTCTTCACTCCAACACTCTTACAGGTACAGCTCTTTTTTTTTTTTTTTCAAATTATGTGTCCTCTGAAAATGTGACCAAATTTGCTGGCTTAAAAATATACATTATTATGTACACAGTAACAGAATGGTCAATTCAGGTGATTGTAGAACATTTTGTGAATCAAATTTACTTTGTAGCATAGCATCTTGACCTCTAGGTGATAATGGTTGATTATGGCTGATGACTTTCCAAGGCCCACGTTAGTAGGACTTAATTTATACACCCACTCGACTCAGCCACAAAGAGCTCACCAGTGAAAGAACACATTATTGATTTGAACATGTCAGGACAGTCACTAGGAGCTACTTCAAAGCAGTTACAGGCCCCAGGATCTACTGTGCAAATAACTAAGTATAAAGTGAGCGGCACAGTTGTGTCGCTGCCACGATCGGGAAGAAAACACAAACTGAGAGAAAACTGGTCAGGATGGGTCAAGATTCAACCAAAGTGTGCGATGAATTAGAAGCTGCTGGACGACAGGTGACAGTGCCCACAGTCAAGCGTGTTTTGCATCAACATGAGCTGAGAGTCTGCCGTGAGAGAAAGAAGCCCTTGCTCCAGTTGCGGCACCTTAAAGCTCGACTGAATTTTGCTGCTGATCACCATCTGGAGGAAAACCCTGAGGTCAGATGAAACAAAAACTGAGTTGTTTGGCCACAATGGGCAGCAACATGTTTGGAGGAGAGAAGGTGAGGCCCTTCACCGCAAAACCCCAGACGTATTGTCAGGCATGGTGCTGGTAGCACTATGCTGTGGGGCTGCTTTGCTGCCAGTCAATCTGGTGCTCAATAGAAAGCAAATTGAACACTGAAGAAGGAGGATTATATCAAAATTCATCAACCAGAAGACTGGCTCTTGGGTGCAGGTGGGTTTTCCAGTAGGACAGTTATCCCAAACACACATCAAATGTGGTAAAGGAATGGCTAAACCATGCTAGAATTGAGGTTTTGGAATGGTCTTCCCAAGTTCTAACTTTAACTCCACTGAGCACACATGGACTGCGCTGGTGAAACAAGTCTGTGCCAGGAAGCCAACAATTTTTGTAGAACTTCACCAATTCTGCCAAGAGGAGTGGTTGAAAATTCAGCAAGAGGACTACCAGAAGCTTGCGGATGGCAATCAAAAGCACCTAACTGAGGTGAAAATGGCTAAGAGACAAATAACCAAATATTAGAATTACTGTCTGTATATTACTGACTGAGCAGATTTGGACACATTTACAGAAGACCCATAACAGATTCAGATCTGAAGCATTCATGAATGTTTTTTTTGTTTTTTTTGTGACTAGGTAGTTTGTGTTCCACTCATTCCATCACAGAAAAATGAAAGCTGAAGAAATCATTGGAACCGCGTTCTTAACAAGTGTATGTTCACTTTTGACCGCGACTATAACTAGGTTTGGATGTGTGGAAGTAGGCCTGTGTTACGTGCCTGGAATGTGTCGTGAGACCACATGGACGTAGCTCACAGCGAGCACCAGACACACTCAAGAAAATGTGTTGCAACTCACTTTACAGGAAATTATTTCAGTAATTCAGTTTTCACACAAGAATATGTAGCAACAGTCTATTTCCAGGATGTGTTTCAAAGTCACACCCTCATGTCTGTCTGTGGCCATGTGAAGCTGCACACTTTTTGGCAGTGTGCCCAAAACCAAACTTGACTGCAAAAGCAAAATCTGTACAAATGACTAACTGTCATGTTTCCTCCTTCAGTTAGACCCGGCAAGAAGTCATCAGAAGCCTTCACCGCAAAAACGGTAACGCTTTCATAAAAGATGATAAAATTACGTGTTATAAGTCACATAACATTACCTTAAAATGCATGCGCCATGTGATTAATGAAATGATTAAACAAACAGCTAAGGAGTGTTATGATCAGCTTGCTGGCTAACGAAGAAGGGAGACAGGCAAAATTTTCTACATCGAATTTTTTATTAATTCAAAGAACATATCCACCAAATGCGAGACAGGTACAGTCATACTGCTTCCTTTCTACAACAGTTTCACAAGTAATTGTATTCATGTCACATAGTTACGAACGCTGTCAATGAAAGATTCTGACCTCATGAAGCTCCAAGTGGAATTGAAGTACTGTCATTATAAAACTCCTCTGACATGGAGTAAGTGTGCTGGTGTTTCCTTTATATGGCCTTCAAGAGTAAATAATCCATTATTTCAAGTGCACTGACAAGAAGGAAAACCACTGACAGTCTGAATAGTGGGGCTTCAGCTATAGATTGTTTTCATAGTTGATTGATTTTGCCAATAACCTTTGTACTTAATTGACTCCTCATTTAGTCTTTGTCCAGCCAACAATCCAAAACCTAAAGACCTTTCAGTGACCATCATAAAAGACAAAGAATACTAGCAAATCCTCACTTTTAAACTGAAAACTCACAACATGTTTTGCTTACAGGCATCTAGATGGTCTCCCCTATATGTTTTGTTTCCACTGTGCCGTTCTGTTTGCTACCATCTCAGATTTTTCCCCAGAAAAATCCAGGATACACAAAGGGGGGGCACCTGCAGGACAGGAGGAGGATCTGTTTTCCACATTTGCTATGCTATGCAGGAGTGAACAGACAGGCTGACCTGATGGTGAGAGCAACACCACCAAGGACAAAGAAAAAAGCACAATATCATCTCAATAAATTAGAATACAGTGGAAAAGTTCATTTATCTCATATACATATATATATATATATATATACATATATATATATATATATATATATATATATATATACACATATATATATATATATATATATATATATATATACACATATATATATATATATATATATATATATATACACATATATATATATATATATATATATATATATATATATATACACATATATATATATATATATATATATATACACATATATATATATATATATATATATATACACATATATATATATATATATATATATATATATATATATATATATATATATATATATATATATACACATACACATATATATATATATATATATATATATATACATATACATATATATATATATATATATATATATATATATATATATATATATATATATATATATATATATATATATATATATATATATATATATATATATATATATATATATATATATATATATATATATATATATAGTAGGGTCTCATATCTTTCATCTTCCTCTTGACAATACAACATACATTTCAGGTTCAGGTCAGGCGAGTTCAAGCACAGTAATCCCATGGTCATTAAACCAGGTATTGGTTCACTGGGCAGTGTAGGCAGCTGCCAAGTCCTGCTGGAAAATTAAATCAGCATCTCTGTTATGCTTGATAGCAGAATGATGCACGAAGTGCTCTAAAATGGTAGACATCTGTGTTGACTTTGGACACAGTGGACCAACACCAGAAGATGACATCACTGACTGTGGAAACTTCACACTGGACTTCAAGCAGCTTGGGATTCTGTGCCTCCCCTCTCTTCCTCCAGACTCTGGGACCTTGATTTTTTTAAATGCCAAATTCACTTTCACCTGAAAAATAGGACTTTGGACCACCGAGCGACAGACCAGTTTTTTTTCTCTCCTTAGCCCAGGTAAGACGCTTCTGACGCTGTGTCTGGTTCAGGAGTGGTCTGACAGGAGGAATGCGGCAGTTGCAGCCTCTGTCCTGGACACGTCTGTGCAGGGTGGCTCTTGTTGCACTGACTCTTGCCTCGGTAAACTCCTTGTGAGGCTCCCCCAAATTTTAGAATGGCCTCTGCTTGACAATCCTCTCAGTGCTGCAGTTATCCCCATTGCTTGGGCACATTTCCTACATAAGTTTCCTTCCACTCAACTTTTTATGAATATGCTTGGTTACAACACCCTGTGAACAGCCATTGCTTCTTTAGCAATGACCTTGAGGATTGCTAGGGTATCAATGACTGTCTTCTGCACAACTGTCCAGTCAGCAGTCTTCCCCATGATTGTGAAAGCCACTGAACCAGACTGAGAGACCATTTAAAAGGCTCGGGAAACCACGTGTTTTGAGATAATTAGCTGATTAGAATGTGACACCTCGGGTCTACAATATTGAACTTTTTCACAAAATTCTAATTTTTCTGGGGATACTAAATTTTGGGTTTTCATGAGCTGTGAGCCGTAATAATCAAAATTTAATCAAATTAACGCTGAAATATTTTACTTTGGGTGTAATAAATCTATACAATATGTGAGTTTCATTTTTTAAATTGAATTACTGACATAAATTAACATTTCCACGGTAATCGTCATTTACTGTGATGCACCTGTACATACATTCATTGTATCCTGCCCAACTGTAAATTGAAGTGAAGGGGAATTATGCTTCTTGTCTGTTTCTAACCCACACAGTCTGAAAATAGCAATAAATATGTATACCCACTTCTTTTCCTGGCAGAGTTGTTGTGATTGATAAGCATTAGACATTATTTATGTTTTTTTAATTTAATTCCTCTGCATTGGTTTTTCATTTTTTTAAATAAAAAAAAATATGTCAGTGTCTATCGTTATGGTTGGTATGGTTCCTGAGTTGGGCAAGGCTATAGCCGTCAAGGCAGGGAATCAAGAATGTGACTGCCACTTCTGTTTATGTAGAGAAAGTCTGAGTAGACTTGTGTCATCATCAGTTGGACCAGACAATCACATAGATTAGCACTTTGAGTCCAGTAAATGATCTGAATACAACAACAGTGGCCGCAACAGAAACCTTTCCTGCATCTGCACACTAGGTAGTTAGAACGGAAGCCTCTTGGATGAGAGGTGAAAGGTCTTCAAGACACTGAAACAAGTCCAGTTGCCTAAGATTTTTTTTTTTTAAAAAAACACACACACACACAAATGCACACAATAAGGTTACTCAGCTGTTCACATTTTCCCACATTTTGCTGAAGTCTGTTACCCCATCAGTATGTTTCCCCTTACCAACAGGACTTGAGGAGGTTCAAGTCAGACATTCAGTCTGCATTCTTTCAAACAGATCAGTAACTAACAAAACATGGCTACTCATTAAATCCACCTGTTTCACTCTGCCTTCATCATAGCATTGAGCCTAAAAGCTGGGTGTCTCCACCTCAAGAAGCTGGAGCCTGCACACGTTGGACGATTCCGCATGAAAAAACTACCGGATTGGTTAATCACTTGTCAAAATTGTGGGCCATTCATTTTCTTTCTTGATTAATCTGCTCGATGTTGCAGCTGACCGGGATGGAAAAACACATTCATCATGGTCAGCGCATAACTGGCTCAAACATGAGCCAAAAACACTGATGTGGCCATTTAATGATCTAAAGAAGACTCGACAACAACAAACCATAAAATCTGTTATGACAATATGTGACCATTGTCTGAGAGAGCACCATTTTTCTCTTTGAAAAAGCAGTGAATTCCTCCCAGCATTATGAAACCTGTCTCCCATCAGCAGCTGTCATCAGCACCTCCTCTCATCAATGGCCAAACCATACCCACTTGTCCTCAAAAGTTACAGGCCTGTTTAAAAATGTTGCTTGCTCTGTGCCTTGACTAGTTTTTTTTTTTTTTTAACATATAAATAAAGTTCACTTTCGCATACAAGGGCCCCATTTATTTTACTCTTCTGGTTTTATTAAAAACATTTTTCAATCTGTTTAGAGTGATGGGTTACACCATCTGTCATGTTACATCATTTACTGGGACAGCTGAGGTCAAATGAAACTTTCAAATACAATTCAGTGTCTATCCTGTGATTGGTTCATTCCTTATCTCTAGAAAGAAGCCACCTGGAATGCGCAGCAACCTAGTAAATACTTTCCTGTCCGCACATGGCAAACCTTGCCTAACTGGAACCCTTGCTGCAATAAACAAACAAACAATTCAGTTGCGGTGCTTTGTGCACTTGTTCCAATGACTTACATGTATCCTCAACATTACAGAATAATACAGAAATTGGACAAGTATGTATCTGCACACTGACAGTTAGCCCCCGGACAGTACAAACTGAAAAAATAATGTAACAACTTTACCACTTCCCATGATCTGTGTCTCAGTACACCCCACACATACTTTGTAAGTGAATCACAAAGCACCAGGAAACAAGAGGAATCTTGCTCAGAAACATCATCTGCGCGTTTGATTGCTGTTGTTATGGTTCATCAGATCACCTTCTGGGTCCCACGCTGCACAGCTTCCTGACACCACTGTCATAATCTGATGGATGTCTTTAATTACTGTGGGCTTCAGCACTGTAACACACACACACACACACACACACACACACACACACACACACACACACACACACACACACACAGCACAGTTATTCCTGTCTAGTGGAGAAAAAAAAAAAAACGTGTATCCAAATTTGGTGACTGTTTTTTCTGATGAACTGAGGGATTAAGTGTTCTCGTATGGGTTGAGAAATACTTCCTTCTTCAGTTTATTAAACTACTGAAAGCCCCTTCAATGTGTGTGATTTTTAAAGTTGGCAGCAAACAGTGACTGTAAGTGTCCGTAAAAATGCTTGGTTCTTATATTTATCCACTGTGCCTCATCTGCAGATGTTCTGTCCTGCTCTCCCCACACCAATAACAATTTGTGCGGAAAAAGAAATTTTGGATTTTGGACAGGACAATCTACTGATAAAATGTTTGATTTTATCTACAGCGGTAGTGATAAATCATCAATGTTCAGTCCAGATGTGAAATTACTTCTTTTAATGCTTCCTCCTATTTCACTTTCCCCATTCTAGTCCAGTTTCACTGAATGCACAGCTGCACTCGCTGGTAAATCTTAATGATGCCAGTGACCTGCGTGCATATGCTGAGCCTCTGCCTTAGAGAGTGTGTTTCCCATTTCTTGATGGCATTTATTGCTCTTGAGCTGTTATCTTCATATGTGCAGAGGTGTGGTACTAGACTGGCAAGACAAAACTATTTAATTGCTCCAAAGGACAAATTAAAGGTTAAAGGTGACTGAACATGTGTAGTTTGTGTGTGTGTGTGTGTGTGTGTGTGTGTGTGTGTGTGTGTGTACATAAACCTGAGGATGTAATTGAACATTAGAAAGTTCATAACGAGAGTTGTATTTGTTTTTGTTTTTAGAAAAGGCTGGTAAAATAAAAAAAGACTAAAAAAAAGTGATAAATGAATTGAATATGTTATCATCGCAGTGTCAAGAACATTTCATCTAACATAAATACAGTTTAACATTTACCGAAAAGGCCTATTGGGTTGATGGGTGTCCCTGAAACCGGTTTGTATTTCAGAAGGTGGTGACATACTGAGGAAATCAGACTCTTGTTTTGTGAATTGTTTCAGTGACAGAACTGTTCCAAAGGCCAGAGTGAAAGCAGAGGACTTATTTTTAAATGCGGAAGTGAAGACGTATTCAGATCATTTACTTAAGTTAAAGTAACAACAGCACATTTTTCACAAGTGTAAAAAAGTAAAAATACTTAGTGCCGGTCAGTGTTTTACTATTACCTCTGATGTTTATGGATTAATATTCCTGCTGCATTCACGTATATATTGCATTTTACTGCTGCAGACGCTTCTTTCTGAGCTGACTACCTGACTGTTGTGTAGGATAATCTAAAGCAACGTGTCACTTTCTTTAAAATAATCAGGCTGTACAAAGATTCGCTGTCATGTGAGGCTCTCACTGTTACTGAATAGATTATTCAGCTTTAGAGGGAGGAGAATTTTCTTGACCCATAAGGGAACGCTTCATCCTTCAGCTCATCACAAACATTTAAAAACACATTGTTCTCACTGGACAGGAAGGGGTAAAAGCACAATATTTGCCTCGGAAATGTAGTGGAGTAGGAGTATAATGTAGCACAAATGGAAATAAGGTAAAAAGCATCTCCTAAAAGTGGTACTCAAGCACAGAACGTGAGTAAATCGACTTGTCGGCATGTTTTCATTCTTGACCAGATGAACTGTGACACAACTGTGCAGGTCTTAGAAACACGAGTGCACTATCTAGAGCAATGTGACGCACCATGTGCCGTCTTCAATCGAATCTGAAGCGAATCAGTAACGTGATCAGCGGCACAGGCTCCTGAACACCGACTAGTTGCAGAACAAACTCAGAAGGTCCAGAGGATGAGGCTGTGGGCACTCAGAATGAATGAATGAATTCAACTCATTGAAGGGCAGGTGAGCAACGCACTCAGCTACTGACTGCACCAGATGCTTTTCTCTGGCAGCAGCCCTCAGTGTGCACATGCATGGGATACATGCTGGGGGTCTTTGCTGAAATAGACAGCGTTTTGTTTGTAATGAATGGATCAGCCTATCAGCCTTGGTGAACGTCCTGCAGCCGTGTAACGCACAGTATATGATAAGTGAACACATCCACCACTTGAGCCACAAAACAGCTTTGCTTCTGTCCATCACAACAACCAGGGATGCCAGCCAAAAATTTAAAATTAAAAAAATAAATAAAAAATACTGGGTTGACCACACGTGTAAGCCCTGTTTGACATTAATTCATCTGGGTGTAAAGTGAAACCTCTGGTGGGGAGGACGGAAGTTAAAAAAAAAAAAAAAAAAAAAAAAAAATCACATGCTGTGGTTGCACGGCTGTGTTACGCAGGACGTGGGGAAAGGACTGCAATGCCCGAGAACGAGAAGCTAACCGCAGCAGCACCGACAGTGAGAGGACCAGAGTGTGTGCGTGTGTGTGTGCGTGTGTGTCGGTGGGGGTGTGTGTGTGTGTGTGTGCGCGCGTCTCCACGGTGGAAAGCCGAGCTGACCGAACACCTGGGCAACGATGAAGACGCGCGCGAGGTTTCCAGCTCCAGCCCGCGGTGAATATGAATGAAGAATGACCAATGGTGAGTACAGTGAGAGCGCTGCCCGTGGGTTAAGTCGCCTTTAAGCGGTGACGCACTGACTTAAACCGACTTTAACGACACCAAATACGCGCCGAATAAAAGCCTAAGTCCCGTCAGTGTCGGAGCGGGGCAGATACGGCACACACACAGTCTGTACGGTCTAAAGCGGTGTTTTCCAAACTTACCGGGGAGTTGACTCCGCACGCATCCGTCCCCGTGCCTTCCCCGCCGAGAGACTGGCTGGTTCGTTGTATGTCGAGGAGTTAAGTGGTGTTCCAAGTAGGGAAATTCCGAGTAAATAATTCCAAGTCAGAAGGAAACTGAAATAGGTTTGGGATTTACGGGAATTGGCTTGTGGTTTACAGGAACAGACACATCCGTGTTGGACACTGCTTTGAGTTCCACTTGTAATGTAGCTGTAGTATTGAGGTGCAGGGGTGACAGCGCGGCACACAAACTGGCACATTCAGGGTTTTACAGCCAAGGCTGTCATTGGATTATAATTGCTGATGCGTTCAGGTGTAAGCAACATATAATGTTATGGTCAGCACTTTACACGCTGCAGGGTGCTTTTATTCTCAAACCATGCATCACATCTTATAAAATGATTATGTGTTTTGTATGTTAAATTTTAATCTTCTTTGTGACTAAAGCAAATAACTAATGATTTGTAAGTAGACGTAGTGCAGTACAAATGCACTGTCACCCTCTGAAGGTGGAACTGAATGAAAATATTTAAGTTAGGTGAATGTACTAAGTTACTTTCCCTGGCTAGGTTTGCATGTGGCATTGAGACAGGGCAGGGGCTCTGACTTGGCTGACAAAGTGAAAATCACTGTAATTCCCTTTAAGCTGTTATGTGGGCCAAGATCATTAAAATAAATTGGGCCCTTGTCAGCAACAAAGTTGGAGATTTAGATTGCTTTGATCATGCTGCCACGCAGCCCACATGAGCAAAGGTGCACTAAAATGAATGGATGTGAAGAACCCAAGTGCTCATTACATGAAAATGAGTGAAACTGTAAACTTCAGCTGACTGACCTCTCTGTCTCCCTCTCTCCCTGCCCTCACACTCTCAGCCTCTTCTTCGCATCAGTCTTCTTGTCCTTCTGCTTCTACCTCTATCTCTGTCCCTGTCCTGTGACACCATCAGGCCAACTGACGTTAGCGAAGATTACATGGCAACCATCCGCACTGATCTTGAAAACACCGTGAGTGAGACACCAATGAATTTAATTTTTGTCATCTAGGGAAAACTGCTTTTATTGTTATGCGTTAAGAGGCAAGGATTGTTGCTAGGAAATGGCAGCTCATTGGATCAGTCCCATCTAATGGAGGACAAGACGCATCGCAGATTTTGAGCAGAGAATGGATCCAGAATCATGTCTCATCACTGAAGGGGGCATTGGGGGGGGAGACAGGGGTACGGAAATACTGTAAAGAGAAGCAGGCAAGTTAGAGCAGTATCATGCAAAAGCAGCTGCAACCTAATAGTGGGTATTAGATGTTAGCCAGGTTTTGTGCATTTTTTTTTCAAAGGGAAACTAAAGCGAAACAAGGATACAAGCTGGTTTGGATGTTTAGATGAAGTTAGAAAAAGATACTCTCATGGAGAATCGTTTCCATCAACATGCAGGTTTAAGCTAAGCTACTTTTAAATACGGTATGACACCATCTTTAAATAACCAAAAGAAAGCACCCTAACACCTTCAACGTGGCCTCAAACAGTAAAGTGTTTTGTCTAAGATTATTTATTTATTCAAAGCTTGATTTAAAGGTCAGTGAGACAGTTGACAGAGACAGTTGATTTTTGTGTCTCATTCCCAATGGGTCAAATACCCAGGCTTTGAGAATGTAGGTAGACTTGGACCTAATCCTAAAGTGTCAATATTTGAAGAGTTGGGAGTAAGATTCAACAGTGAGCCTTCTTACAAATAGGACCTCAAAGACTCTGGGAACCAGTTGAGGGAAATCCTTATTTTCAATTATGCTGAACACAAACAGAGACGTCGAGCAAGCAAACAAACCAGCTGAAGCACAAATATATAGTTGCAAGCCAATAGTGGATGGTAATTTGATAATTAACAAAAGTTTAGACTTGAAACTAGCTGCCCTCTTCTGCAAAATTCTTAATTTGTATGACTAATATCTACCCCTGTAATGCTTCATTTCATTCAAGGGAGAAAATATCACAACCTCACTGCAAACCATATCCTGCCCTAAGAAGATATACAGGCTACAGAACTGCACGTCCAGAGATGTGGTGGTGGTGAGTAATAGTTATTCTGTAGATGTAAGCTAAAATGTTTCTGATGTACATGTATTTCCTTTACTTTTTATTAAGCTGTTTGCTTGGTTTCAGTTATTAATGCTTTTAATGCCTAAGATGATATCAAAAATGTATACTGTCCCTGTTCTGTACACAGCCACGATATTACAAACACTGACAAGTCAAGTGAATAACATCGATCATCTTGTTACAATAAAACGTTTTGCAAGTACAAGTACACTCCCCTGGGGCATGTAACATTCCCTGATGGCACTACCCACCCCAGTAGGACAGTGCACCCTGCTACACCGCAAAAACTGTTACCCTGAGGAATAGAGCTCAAGGTCCCCCAATTTCCCCAGTTCTCAACCCAGTTGACCACCTCTGGGATGTGCTGGAACAAGTCCAATCCATGGATCAGACTTGAGTCTGACTCATTGAGGCATAGTAACAGGACCTCTGTGGGTGTCCTGTGGTGTCTGGTGCCAGGGTGTTAGCGGTGGAGTCCTGTGGGTAGCAAGGTGGGGCCTCCATGGGCTGGACTTGTTCTGGCACATACCAGGATGTTCAGTGGAATTGGGATATGCAGAAATCTGGAGACCAGGTTTGTGTCTTGGGCTGTTTTTCATGTTCCTCAGGGAATTCCTGAGCAGTTCTTTGCTACGTTGCAGGGCCTAGTGTCATAGGGAAGTGCTGTTCCCATTAAGGTGTGTACTTGTGTGGGTGATTTCAGTCAAGTGGCATCCAGTGAATGCCAAGACCCAAAGTTTCTCAGCAGCATTTTATCAAGATCAGTTTTTCACTCACACCTGTCAGTATTTTTAATGTTGTGGCTCATCGCTATGTATGCAGCAGCAGCAACTCACTTTTACTTTACTTAACACATGAGCAGACGTCAAAACCTCCAGGGGCCCCAAAGGGGTCGGCAAGTCAAAAGATGTCACTGTTCCAGACCACAGACAAACAAATATTAATCTCATTCAACACCTTCGTGGTGGATTTGCTTGAGACAGCAAGTCTATTCTGGGGCATTAATCCATCATTTGGCCTCCTCTTTACCTCTGCATTCATCGGTTTACCTGCATGCACCCAAAACCAGCTCAAACATTATTGGCCAATACAACTCAGATTACACACAGGAACCGGAACACTTCTGATACCAAAATATGTTCCCTTGCCCACAGATTCTACATTCATTTGCAGACGTGTTTATAGAGATCATCAACTGTGCTACTGATCGTAGGGCCCTAGTTTTGTGGACATAAAGGGTGTAGACTCTGAGTGAAATGTTGCAAATGACTCATATACCTATGTTTTGCAGGTTATTGTGAGCAAATTGCACAGCCTGTCCTGCAAAATGAAGAATTTAGGGCTTCCCAACACGGACACACTGGTCACATCCGTCCTATACTCAATACGTTGCCCTTGTCCTAAGAGGCCGGTAAGTCGGAGCACATTAATGTAAATCTATGTGTAGATGTTGTTTCTTCTTTGTACTTTTCCTGTGAAACTTTGCAAGGGGCAGCTGCAGGACTTTCAACTTAAGAAAGTAGTGCTTTCTCTTTCTGTGTGAGAGACGTTGGCATTATTTAGGAGATCAGTGGAATGTTGGCAGGCTGTCCTACTGGGTGACTCACAGAACTTAGCCGGTCGATTGTGTGAGTGTATCCAAACATCGGTCTGTTTTTTTCACACAGGACAACTTGGTGCCACACAAGCTACAACAGACAGGAGACAATATTGACATTATGCCTCTCTTTGCACTGTAAGGAGCAAGACATTTGTGAAGGGACGTTCACAAATAAACAAGGAACTAGAAATCAGTTTAGTCATTCAGAAGCCTTTTGGTTTTGGAAGCATATTCACCTTAATGGTTTCAAGTTTCTGTCTGAGTCACACTGAAATGTCATAAACTGTACAGAGAGCATGTTCCCATATTTATTTGTTAACTCTGTAATATGCCGTAGAAATGAAACAAATTTGAATTTAAGTGATGAGTATTTTCCAAAAAATTCACGCAACTCCACACCCTGACCCTGGTTCAGTGGCGTAATTCATTTTGAACATTGAAGGATTGGAATCAAATTTGATGATTCGGGCGTATAGTTGAAGTTTTAATCATACAGCGAAGCAAACCTGGGCCACTGTAGAACCAGCATAGGTTTAAAATACTGGCTCACGCAGGGTTGGTTTTGAACCCTTTTTAAGGCTGCCTTTTGCCATTTTATCAAACATACTGTACTTTGGTACGAACACCATATACGGTAAGCAGAATGGTTTTCAGTGATTACTGTCAGGGTTGTCAGAGGTTAGATTTTCAGAGTGGAGTGGGCCTTGTTTGGCCTTAAACTGATAAGTGATAGATGTGCACTTTAACCTCACTGATGTTGATGTGATGTGTGTTTGTTTGTTGACTTCTGTTGACTAGACTGCAGAGCCCATGGTGAGGTTGAAGACGAAGAGGATGGCAAAGAGACAAAAGAGGAACGAAAGGAAAACATTCAGGAGGGAACTTTGCAGAGCTAAGGCAATCATGTCTGCCATGAATGGATGCTACCAGATGCTCAACAGTCTATTGGCAACCTGCGATCAAGCACATTGTGAAGCAGAAAAAACTTAAACATCCCATCTCTCCTATGTAGTCCTTCATTGGATTACGCAAGAGGAAGCTTCCACTTCATTTAAGCTATCCTGTCAAGTACCAGTATATATTTCTTGCAGCTGTTTTTGGTGTTGTATGACTACTGACTCTTGAGATAAGTTTCCAAGCTACAGAGACACAAGCTATTAAGCCGACCTGAAAAGTTCCAAGGCGGCCCATCGAACTTGACTCTCGCACAGTGCTGTGCAGCATATATCACCC